>NC_041384.1:498495000-498614615 GCF_002162155.2 Triticum dicoccoides
CTTATACATGTTACATGTTTTTCAAAACTTTCATGTACTTCTATGGTATATTCTTATTTACTAATATTAAAGGAAGGAAGCTTTCATAATTCTCCATACGTAATCCCTTTGTATCCGTTAATTTTACGTTTACCACAAAGATTAACGGCTAAGATTTAATAGAAGCATGTCTCCTTTTTTGCCTGGTCTTTGACCAATTTTGATGGGCCCTCGCTTGCCTTCACAAAATCACGATGAAAAAATTGACACCATCAAAATTCACCTGGAAAGACCCGGTGCACGAAGGTCTTTCTCGGCTAATAAGAGTTAGAGTCGGGCGACACAACCGCGTGGTACTGCCACGCCGTCGGTGCGCCGTCTGTGCTGTTGCCGTGGGCCAGGCACGAGTTCGACCTGGGCGGCTCCTCAGTGCCAACCTCATGCGAATCGTTTGGCCGAGTGTTTGTGTCCGGCCTTGCGGTCATGGCGTGCCGTTGCAAGTTTTACTTCGATCTGTGGTCACGCGGCATGCAAGTATGGCTTTCCCTATGCTGTCGGCATATCTCGGTCTATGCCATTGGCCCCAAAAAAGCCGTCGGCATAGAATAGGACGTCGTCTTAGGGCTTTATTCAGGTAGTGGTCGCGAGGAACCTGGGCCTTGCCGGTGTTGGCCTCGGCATGCCTCCAATGGTCATGTGCATCCACCTGATGAGCGCCTACGTGCAGCACCTCCGGGACATCATCAAGGAGTGTGTGGCCCACCAGACACACTACGACACCCAGCTCAAGGGCTTCAAGGTCATCGTGAGCATCGGCAACAGCTGCGGTGCGTTCTTTGCGTGGGACATGCTGGAGAAGCTGGGCACCAACACGACCGACAGCCTGCACCCGGAGCTAGACGGCATGTTCCCGAACCATATGCCCAACCCGGAGAACGCGAGGCCATATCGCTGACCCGCCGTGTGGTGCTGACCCGCGGCGCCGACCTTGGCGTGGTGTTCGACACGGGCTTGGACCGAAGCGGCATGGTGGACGGCGCGGGGGCTGCCATCATTCGGGGCCGCATCATCGCGCTCATCTCCACCATCGTGCTGGGGGAGCACCCGGGGACAATGGTGGTGACGGACACGTGGTCGGGCGACGGGCTCACGCGGTTCATCGAGGCAAGGAGCGGGCGGCGGCTACAGCAACTTGGTCGACAAGGGCGTGCAAGTCAACGCGGACGGCGTGAAGACGCACGTCACGGTGGAGAGTTGGAGACCACAGGGCACGGCACGCTCAGGAAGAACCGCTTCCTCGACGACTGCGCGTACATGGTGGTGAAGATCATCATCTAGATGGTCCGGATGAGGCTGGCCGTGTTGGAGGGCAGGGTCGGCAGCCTCATCCGGGACCTCGAGGACCCAGATCAAGTCTACCTCTGATGTATGGTGCTTTGCCAAGGTAAATATAGAAGTTTTCATATGTCTTCAGAATTGAGCATAGGTGATGTTTATGTTTGATCGATGTTGATTATGCAACAGTGTGCGGACTTGTATGAAGTATCTTGTTGCGCATGTTTCATTCCCACCGATTAATTGCTTGCTGAATGCTCTGGCTATATTCTACTCCGAATATGTCTATATACATCCATATGTATATCCACATATAAATCTCTAAAAGGACTTAAATTTAGTAAGGGAGGAAGTAGCTGATTAGATATGCATGCATATCTGACGAGATGATGGATGCATATCTTGGGCTTAAAGGTCCTATTGTGCATGTCTATTTTCCCTTTGTATATTCTATTTTTGTGCCATCAAACACTGCTGCGTTAATGTATATCTTTTGATTATTTACATGGAAATACTGAATTCTTAGTCCAGTGGTAGAACATGTCTATCAGGTCTCGGGCTCCTAGCTCATCTCGCTTCAGTCTGAAGTCATATCAGGTTCAAGGAGTAACTTCCCGCAAAAAATAGGTTTAGGAGTAGCACTAGCACCTCTGCAGCAGTAGCAAAAGGATCAAAACCACCTTCTTCAGCATCCTACTCGGCAAAAAAAGGCGAAAAGACTTGCTTCCAGAAAAAAAAACATGAAGAATTCTTCAAGCACCAAACTGGAACAGATTCCCTTGAGAAGTGAGCTTGATAATATCAGGCGGTCAGGTTCTCTTCTAAGTTGAGGCATGGTTGCATCTTCAATCTATGATACCCAAACAAGAGGGAAAAGAAAATATATCGAGGAATATAAATTGGCATACGTTTTTTTGAGGGAAATAAATTGGCATACATTATTAACAAGTACCAACCTCCAAATTTTATCTGGTCTCATAGCCAGTTCAACACTTCTTTCTTGATGCAACGGCTGATATATGGTTGTTTTGCATGACTGTGTTATTAAATCTTTATGCAAATTAATATTAATCTCTTGTTCTCTAATAAGTATACTAGAACGCTCATTTGAACATACCTAATATGCACTTGGATGTCTCAAAACATACAATATATGTGCAAATTTAATATATCGTAACACTGGTATTTGTATTGCAAATAAGATTCGTAATCTTTATCGATTTAGCACATAATGTGTTGTCATTCATTGCAACTACATCACAGATGCACAGAGGGAGAGAGAAGATAAGCGGCGACACGAATGGGATGACATGTTGAAATAGAGAATGTAGACTATGTATGTGTGCAATGGTCTTATGTCATGCTTACTGGGTTAGAAGAGTGTGATGTTTTTTTCTCCTGTTGCAACGCACGGGCATGTTTGCTAGTTCTTATTTAAAGCCTTGATGTATGTTGTCATCAATTACCAATAAGGGGGGGATTGAAAGCACAATTGCTCCCCTGGTGGTTTTGGTAATTCATGTCAACATGCATATTATTGGACTAATGTTTTCCTCTAGTATATTTCAGGAAATGTTCAACTTAGGCAAGTATGTGGATGAAGATGTGGACCCCTCAAGCTATTAAAGAACAATGTTTGGCAAATCTTCAAGACTCTACGTTTTTTATTAAGTGATCCAAGATCACATTGAGTCCATGCATAGGAAAGCCAATACTATTAAAAGGGCATAAGGTTTTGATTATGGACTATTTGCTCAAAGTGATTAAAGATATTGCTCCAAAACCCTCAGCCACACCCTCTCATTCTTCTCTGTCCAAAAATCTAAAGTCAAACTCGGTCCCACTGGTACACATCTACCCAGACTCACTGAGATACACTTGACACAGCCACTGCCTAAACCCTAGCAACTCAGCCTCGCCGAGATGACATTCGATCCCACCGGAGTGCATGTGCCAACCTCCTGTTGCCTATCAATTTCATCTCGGAATTTCCGAGTGGTTTCGATCGGTCTCACCGAAGTGTGGAAAGTGCTTAGATCATCACCCATTAGTCTCTCCAAGTTGTTCCATCGAGTCTCACCAAAAAGCCTAAAGTTCAAACCTTTTGCGCTAATCGGTCTCACCGAGTGATTCCATCCTGTCCCATCGAATTGCACATAAAGGTGTGTAACGGTTAGGTTTTTGGTGTTTCCTATATATACCACACCCATTCCACCAACTTTTTGAGAGAACAACCAGGACGAAACTACCACTTCCCATATACATTTTTTGAGAGAGAACCACCTACACGTGTGTTGAATGCCCCCTCAAGTTTCTTTACACTCCAATCCTTCTCCTACCACGATGCCAAATCTGTGAGAGAGTGACTGAGTGTTGAGGAAACTATCTTTTGAAGCACAAGAGCAAGGAGTTCATCATCAACAACAACATCTATTACCTTTTGGAGAGTGGTTTCTCCTAGATTGGTTGGGTATCACTTGGGATCCTCCAAAGCTTGTGGAGTTGAAGCAAGGAGTTTGTAAGGGCAAGGAGATTGCCTACTTCGTGAAGATCAACCCCGAGTAAGGCTAGTCCTTCATGGACAGAAGCCATGATGGCATAGACAAGGTTGCTTCTTCATGGGTGGAGCCTTTCGTGGACTCGCGCAGTCGTTACCCTTCGTGTGTTGAAGTCCCCGTCAACGTGGACGTATGATAACACCACGTATCGAAACCATGCCAAAAATCACCGTGTCTTCATTGCATTTGATGTTCCAAACTCTACGCCTTTTACTTTCTTGCACTTGCATGTTGTTTTGTATCCGCTGCCTATACTTTAGATATGCATGTGTAGATTGTATTGCTTGTCACTGCCTTGTGCTAAAACCTGCCTAAGCTCTAAGGAAATTAAAAACTGCACATTTTGTCTTATTAGTGTTTATTCACCCCCCTCCTCTAGACCTATCTTTTCGATCCCACACATTCTTTGGATGTGATACATCTCTGTTGAAGAGGTGTGGAAGCACAATGCTCCCCGAGCATCCCAAGTACTCACCCTATTCTCCTCACAATCACATAATGCAAGATGTCGTGAATCCACTAGTGTGCCTTGAAGGCAGAAATGGGAACTTTACAAATGGTTGAGGCAGTCTCCATAACTAAATGGGAGGCTCCCAACATCACCACAATAAATGTGGCTCCACGGTGACCTCTTCCATCTAGGGTACCCAAACACCTCAAGAGTAACAAGTTGATGAAGATGAAAGAGCCGAGGAACACAAGTCGTTTGGGTAGGAATGTAGATCGGGTGAATCTCCTCCTATCCCCAAAGTATGAGAGAGCTTGAGTGGTTGGGTAAGTAGATCTTGAGCTTTTTCTGGTTTGGCAATGGAGGGGAAAAACTTGAGGTAGATTAGGATTAAAGGGTGGAAGAAGGGGGTTACTTATACCCTCCAAGTGAAAGGAGTCGTTGCATAGCCGCAGCCCCGCGTACCCGGACTAAAGGGGTCCAGGCTCTCGGACACACCAAAGAGGCCATGGCCTGCCCCGGGAACCCGAGGGTCAAAGACCCTGGGCACCCGAACGGATTAGCTGCGCTAGCATGCAGAGGGCCGGGCACCCGAACGGATCAGCTGCGCTAGCTTGCAGAGGGCCGGGCACCTGGGGGTCCAGGACCCTGGGCACCCAGACTGTCCAGAGCTGGAGCACATACTCCGGGCACCCGGGGGTCCAGGGACCTTAGGCACCCTGACAAGTCCAAGGCAAAGGAAAAATCCTCTGGTGCCTCCGGGCACCCAGACCACAAGAGCGGGTACTCGGTCCTCTGGGTGGGACTCCAATAACACTTGAGAAACCCTTCTGTAGTCTGAAATAATTAGGGATAAAAGTATAAATGGAATTTGATTGAGTTTCCCAAGTCCCTAATCTTTGCAACCCCTCTTCATAGTATGTATGTTCCTACGACACAAAAAGTAACCGGAAAACTTTTCGAGACACCGAAGAACACCGTCTTTTGCCCTTTTTGAATATGTGGGGTTACCGAAGTCCGTAGACCAAATGGAGAAGCCAATGTCCTGAGATAAATGTAACACCCCGTATGTAACTTGCCATATTTGTATTCCAACTCTTGCCATTTCCGGCACTAAGTTATGTTATTTCCTCGTTGGCGGGTTTTTTTGTCTTCCTTTTGTTTTTGTATTTGTCATGCATCTCATATCATGTCATCATGTGCATCGCATTTGCATACATATTCGTCTCATGCATCCGAGCATTTTCCACGTTGTCCGTTTTGCATTCTGGCGCTCCTATGTCCTCCGGTGCCCCCTTTTACCTCTTTTTGTGTGTGGGTGTTAAATGCTTTTGGATTGGACCGAGACTTGCCATGCGGCCTTGGTTTACTACCGGTAGACCGCCTGTCAAGTTTCGTGTCATTTGGACTTCGTTTGATACTCCAACGGTTAACCGAGGGACCGAAAAGGCCTCGTGTGTGTTGCAGCCCAACATCCCTCCAAAGTGGCCCAAAACCCACATAAACCCCCTCCATCATCTAGGTCGTTTAATCACGATCGCATGGCCGAAAACCATGCTCAATTTGGAGCCTCCTAGCTCCCTCTACCTATAAAAAGGCCACTCCCCCCGAAATTTCGGATCATTCCAACCCTAACCTAGTCTCCTCCCACCTCTCGCCGCTGGGTGTGTCCGCTTCGAGCCGGACGTGTCCGACTTTCCCCGCCGCTGCCACGTGGCGCCTCCCCATTGGCTCGGCCGCCTTCCTCCGCCGCCGGCCCGCCGAGCCCGCCACCGGCCCTCCCGGTCAGCGCCCCCGATCCGCTTCGCCCCGCCGCCCGGATCTCCCGCGCCCTCGAGCGACACCGCCCGCCGCCCGGCGCCGCACCTCCGCCGCTCCGCCGCCTCGCCATCACCGTCCCTGCCACCAGATCGCCGGTCGCTGCTGCCTGTCGTCCTCCCCCTCGCTGCTCGCCGCTGCAGTGGACGCGGCTCCTTCTCGGCGTCGTCCCAAGCTCTGGCCAGCCGCCCCTTTTCTCTCCGGCAAGTCCACGGCGTACTCCGGCGCCGACTCCGGCGAGAAGCTCCGGTCGGCCTCGAACCACGTGCAGATCCAGATCCAGTTCTATTTAGGGTTGACTTTTGCCCTAATTCCCAGTATTTTATGCATTTTTCATCGTGTCATAACTCTGCACCCGTGGCTCCGTTTTGGGCGTGTAGCATGTCGAATTGTTTGCCTCGACGAGTACTTCATTTCGTCTCATTGCACCATGTTCATTTGAGTTCATCTTGATGCCCTAAATGCTATTGCAAGAGTGCTAGTTTATATTAGTTTCAGATTCTTATCAGTATTTGGACATTTGTCTTTTTTGCCATGTTTAATGTGTGACTCCTATGAACTTGTGCCCTACATGAGTTTTGAAGTATGCCATGCCATCTTTACAGGGGTGTATGCCATGTATTTTTGTGATCTTTGTGGTGACTAGCACAAGCATGCAAAGTAGCTCTCGTAATGTTGTTGTTTTCAGGGACTTAGAAATCTTCTAAGTCTTTGCTCTGTTAATATTTTTATGCCATGTATTCATGTTGCTACAGAGTGATCCATGCCTCTTTTGAGCATGTTCAGTAAGGATCATTTTGAGATAATGTTATGCTCTATCCATCCATGTCTTTGTTTGCAATTATGGAGCACCCTAGCTTGACTCAATCGATCTCTACTTTTGCTATAAAATGTTCCTGGCAGATTGTTTACATGTTAAGCAATTTTGCTGAGGTTGTTATAGTTTATCCGTGCATGCTATGAGGTTGTTCTTGCCATATTTAGCTTCTATGCCATGTCTACTTGCTGGGTGTATTCTTAGTTTGTCATGCAATGCCTTGTGGTGAGTGCATCGAGCTCGTTAACATGCCTACTTAATATCTGTTTTGCCATGTTCCAGTTTTCTTCTAAGTCTGAATCTGTCAATGATAATTGCTATGTTCACATGGTTGCCATTGTATTTTCTGATCCCTTTTGGCTTATGGTCAGTAAGGGACTTTTGTTATGTGCTTTGTGTAGCTTCATGCCATTCCTTGATTTGCCATGTTATGTTCCTGTAGCATGTTGTTTTTGTGCTCTAAACATTGCTTCCTGATGTTAAATTCCTGACATGTTGTTATTTTCACTAAGTCTGTAACTTGATATATTTTGCAATTTTGCCATGCTTGTTTGAACCTGCTATTGAGTGAATTAGTCGTAGCTCAGTGTTCATCTTTTGTCAAGCATCTTGAGTGGATCCCTGCCATGTGTTTTGTTCTTATGTTAGAGTGCAGTAGCTTGTTGTTCTTGATGCATTTAGATGGCCTCGTGCTGTTAATGTCAGATCGGTGCCATATTTTGTTTTGCTTGTCATTTGCAAACCGTGCGTCTCATTCCGGTGATCTTTATATCAATTTCGACCGAAATCAACTCATCTTTCCAGTGACACTCTTGGATTTCCAAGTTGAGGCCATGTCCAATCTTTCCTTTCTGAAACATGCATATGCATCGCATATCACATCCCGCATATCATGCCATGTTTTACATCATGTTGCTTGTGCATTGCACCGTGGTTGATTGTGTATCCCTTTGCTTGTGTTCTTGCTTTGGTTAGAGCCGGGAGACGAGTACGTGATCGAGGAACCCGTTGAGTACGTTTATGAGGATCAAGCTAACGTCAACTCGGAGAACTTTGCAGGCAAGATGACCATACCCTCGAAATCACTTCTATCTTTGCTTGCTAGATGCTCGCTCTATTGCTATGCCTATGCTATGATACCTACCACTTGCTTATCATGCCTCCCTTATTGCCATGTCAAGCCTCTAACCCACCTTGTCCTAGCAAACCGTTGTTTGGCTATGTTACCGCTTCGCTCAACCCCTCTTATAGCGTTGCTAGTTGCAGGTGAAGATTGGAGTTTGTTCCTTGTTGGAATATCTTTATTGTTGGGATGTCATTATTATATCTTGTCTATTTTAATGCATCTATATACTTGGTAAAGGGTGGAAGGCTCGGCCTTATGCCTGGTGTTTTGTTCCACTCTTGCCGCCCTAGTTTCCGTCATACCGGTGTTATGTTCCTTGATTTTGCGTTCCTTACACGGTTGGGTTATAATGGGAACCCCTTGACAGTTCGCCTTGAATAAAACTCCTCCAGCAAGGCCCAACCTTGGTTTTACCATTCGCCACCTAGCCTCTTTTTCCTTGGGTTTCCGGAGCCCGAAGGTCATCTTTATTTTAACCCCCCCCCCCGGGCCAGTGCTCCTCTGAGTGTTGGTCCAAACTAGAGCCCCTTGCAGCACCACCTCGGGGAAGCTCGAGGGCTGGTTTTAGTTGTATGGATTGCTTATCCGGTGTGCCCTGAGAACGAGATATGTGCAGCTCCTATCGGGTTTTGTCTGCACATTCGGGTAGCTTGGCTGGACTTGTTTTACCATTGTCGAGATGTCTTGTAACCGGGATTCCGAGTCTGATTGGGTTGTCTTGGGAGAAGGAATATCCTTCATTGACCGTGAGAGCTTGTGATTGGCTAAGTTGGGACACCCCTGCAGGGATTTGATCTTTCGAAAGCCGTGCCCGCGGTTATGGGCAGATGGAATTTGTTAATGTCCGGTTGTAGAAAACCTGAAACTTAACTTAATTAAAATTAATAAACAGGGTGTGTGGCCGTGATGGTCTCTTTTCGGCGGAGTCCGGGAAGAGAACACGGTCTCGTGTTATGCTTGATCGTAGGTTGTTCTAGGATCACTTCTTGATCGTAGATTCTCGGCCGTGCCTTTGCCTTCTCTTCTCGGTCTCATTTCCGTGTGTTAGCCACCATATAAGCTAGTGCTTCCTGCAGCTCCACCTCTTACTTTTACCCTACCTATAAGCTTAAATAGTATTGATCGCGAGGGTGTGAGATTGCTGAGTCCCCGTGACTCACAGATTACTTCAAAACCAGATGCAGGGACCGATGATACCGCTCCAGGAGATTCGACTGAGCTCATGTTGGGGATCGTAGCGGAAATTTAAAATTTTCTACGCATCACCAAGATCAACCTATGGAGTAATCTAGCAACGAGGGGAAGGAGAGTGCATCTACATACCCTTGTAGATTGCTAAGCGGAAGCGTTCAAGTGAACGGGGTTGATGGAGTCGTACTCGTCGTGATCCAAATCACCGATGATCCTAGCGCCGAACGGACGGCACCTCCGCGTTCAACACACGTATGGTTGGGAGACGTCTCCTCCTTCTTGATCTAGCAAGGTGAGAGGATAAGTTGAGGGAAAACTCCGACAGCACGACGGCGTGGTGGTGATGGAGCTCGTGGTTCTCCGGCAGGGCTTCACCAAGCACTACGGAGGAGGATGAGGTGTTGGAGGAGGAAGAGGGCTGCGCCAGGGGAAGGGTGCGGCTGCCCTCTCTCTCCGTCACTACATATAGGGGGAAGGGAGGAGCGGGAGGCGCCCTAGGGTTCCCTAGGGGAGGGGCGGCGGCCACAGGGGAAACCCTAGATGGGTTTGGGCGCCCCCACCCCCTAGGAAACTTGCCCCCAAGCCGGGAGGGGCGGCTGCCCTAGGGGTGGCGCCCCCACCTCGCCTGGTTATGTGAGATGGGGTGGGAGGGGCGCTCAGCCCCTTAGTGGGCTGATGTGCCCTCTCCCCTTGGCCCATAAGGCCCCCCAACGCTTGCCGGGGCCTCCGAAACCCCTTTCGGACACATTGGTCATCACCTGGTACCCCCGGAACAATTCCGGACTCCAATACCCTTCGTCCAATATACCGATCTTCACCTCCGGACCATTCCGGAGCTCCTCGTCATGTCCGGGATCTCATCCGGGACTCCGAACAACCTTCGTTAACCACATACTATTTCCCATAACAACTCTAGCATCACTGAACCTTAAGTGTGTAGACCCTACGGGTTCGGGAACCATGCAGACATGACCGAGACAACTCTCCGGACAATAACCAACAGCAGGATCTGGATACCCATGTTGTCTCCCACATGTTCCATGATGATCTCATCGGATGAACCACGATGTCGAGGATTCAATCAATCCCGTATGCAATTCCCTTTGTCCAGCGGTATTGTACTTTCCCGAGATTCGATCGTCGGTATCCGATACCTTATTCAATCTCATTACCGGCAAGTCTCTTTACTCGTTCCGTAACACATCATCCCGTGATCAATTCCTTGGTCACATTGTGCACATTATGATGATGTCCTACCGAGTGGGCCCAGAGATACCTCTCCATCACACGGAGTGACAAACCCCAGTCTCGATTCATGCCAACCCAACAGACACTTTCAGAGATACATGTAGTGAACCTTTATAGCCACCCAGTTACGTTGTGACGTTTGGCACACCCAAAGCACTCCTACGGTATCCGAGAGTTGCACAATCTCATGGTCTAAGGAAATGATACTTGGCATTAGAAAAGCTTTAGCATACGAACTACATGATCTTTGTGCTAGGCTTAGGATTGGGTCTTGTCCATCACATCATTCTCCTAATGATGTGATCCTGTTATCAACGACATCCAATGTCCATGTTCAGGAAACCGTAACCATCTATTGATCAACGAGCTAGTCAACTAGAGGCTTACTAGGGACATGGTGTTGTCTATGTATCCACACATGTATCTAAGTTTCCTATCAATACAATTCTAGCATGGATAATAAACGATTATCATGAACAATGAAATATAATAATAACCAATTTATTATTGCCTCTAGGGCATATTTCCAACAGTCTCCCACTTGCACTAGAGTCAATAATCTAGTTCACATCGCCATGTGGTTAACACTCACAGGTCACATCGCCATGTGACCAACATCCAAAGAGTTTACTAGAGTCACTAATCTAGTTCACATCACTATGTGATTAATACTCAATGAGTTCTGGGTTTGATCATGTTATGTTTGTGAGAGAGGTTGTAGTCAACGGGTCTTGCCATATTCAGATCCCTATGTATTTCGCAAAACTTTATGTCATATCGTAGATGCTACTACCACGTTCCACTTGGAGCTATTCCAAATTATTGCTCCATTATACGTATCCGGTATCCTACTCAGAGCTATCCGGATAGGTGTTAAGCTTGCATCGACGTCACTCTTTATGTCGAACTCTTTATCACCTCCATAACCGAGAAACATTTCCTTATTCCTCTAAGGATAATTTTGACTGCTATCTGGTGATCCACTCCTAGATCACCTTTGTACCCTCTTGCCAGACATGTGTCAAGGCACACAATAGGTGCGGTACTTCAGCATGGCATATCGTATAGAGCCTATGACAAGAGCATGGGGGACGACCTTCGTCCTTCCTCTTTCTTCTGTCGTGGTCAATCTTCGAGTCTTACTCAACTTCACACCTTACAACTCAGGTAAGAACCCCTTCTTTGACTGATCTATTTTGAACTCCTTCAAAAACATGTCAAGGTGTGCGTTCTTTGAAAGTATCATCAGACGTCTTGATCTATTTCTATAGATCTTGATGCCCAATATGTAAGCAGCTTTATCCAGGTCTTCCTTTGAAAATCACTCTTCAAACAACCATTTATTCTTTCCAGAAATTCTACATTATTTCGGATCAACAATATGTCATCCACATATACTTATCAGAAATGTTGTAGTGCTCCCACTCACTTTCTTGTAAATACAAGTTTCTAGCAAACATTGTATAAACCTAAAAGCTTTTATCACTCCATCAAAACATATATTCTGATTCCGAGATGCTTGCTCTAGTCCATAGAAGGATTGCTAGAGCCAGCATACCTTTTAGCATCCTTAGGATCGACAAAACCTTTTATTGTATCACATACAACTTTTCTTACGAAAACTGGTAAGAAAAATTGTTTTGACATCCATCTATAAGATTTCATAATCGAAAAATACAGCTAATGCTAACATGATTCCGACAGACTTAAGCATCGCTACAGGTGAGAAATTCTCATCATAGTCAACTCCTTGAACTTGTGAAAAGATTCTTTCCCACAAGTCGAGCTTCATAGACGGTAACATTACCGCCCACGTCCGTCTTCTTCTTAAAGGCTCGCTGATCATCGGGCAAGTCCACCAAAGTCCATACTCTATTCTGATACATGAATCCTATCTCGGATTTCATGGCTTCTAACCATTTGTCGGAATACGGGCCAACCATCGCTTCTCCATAGCTCGTAGGTTCATTGTTGTCCAACAACATGATATCTGAGATAGGATTACCATACCACTCAGGAGTAGTACATATCCTTGTCAACCTACAAGGTTCGATAGCAACTTGATCCGAAGCTTTATGATCACTATCATTAACTTCCTATTCAACAGACGTAGGCACCACAGAAAACATCTTTCTGTGTTGCATCACTCTCTGGTTGAAGTAAAGGTTCGACAACCTCATCAAGTTCTATCTTCCTCCCACTCAATTCTTTCGAGAGAAACTCCTTCTCGAGAAAGGACCCGTTCTTAGCGACAAACAATTTACCCTCGGATCTGAGATAGAAGGTATACCCAACTGTCACCTTTGGGTATCCTATGAAGATGTGTTTGTCCTCTTTGGGTTCGAGCTTCTCCGGCTGAAGCCTTAAGCATCGCAGCCCCAAACATTAGGAAACGACAACTTTGGTTTCTTGCCAAACCAATGTTCACACGGCGTCGTCTCAACGGACTTATATGGTGTCCTATCTAAAGTGAATGCAGCTGTCTCTTATGCATAACCTCAAAATAATAGAGGTAGATCATAGATTGCACCATATCTCATAAGGTTCGATTACGACGTCCGGACACACCATTACCCTGTGGTGTTCCAGGTGGCTTCAACTGTGAAACAATTCCACAATGTCTTAAGTGTTTGCCAAACTCATAACTCAGAAATTCTCATTGATCAGATCGTAGGAATTTGATCTTCTTGTTATGATGGTTCTTAACTTCACTCTGAAATCGCTTGAATTTTTCAAACGTTTCAGACTTGTGCTTCATTAAGTAAATATACCTATATCTACTCAAATCATCAGTGAAAATGAGAAAATAGCGATATCCACTGCACGCTTCAATTCTCATTGAATCACACGCATCAGCATGTATGATTTCCAACAAGTCAGTTGCCCGTTTCATTGTACCTGAAAATGGGGTCTTAGTCATCCTGCCCATGAGGCATGTCTCACATGTGTCAAGCAATTCAAAATCAAGTGACTCCAAACATCCATCGATATGGAGTTTCTTCATGCATCTTACGCCAATATGACCTAAGCGGCAGTGCCACAAGAAAGTGGTACTATCATTATTAACTCTACATCTTTTGGCATGAACATGTGTATTACCACGACCGAGATTCAATGAACCATTCACATAGGGTGCATGACCATGAAAGATATCATTCATGTAAACAGAATAACCATTATTCTCTAACTTAAATGAATGATTGTATTGCAATGAACATGATCTAATCATATTCATGCTCAACGTAGACACCTGATAACATTTATCTAGGTTCAATACTAATCCCGAAGGCAGATGGAGCGTGCGATGATGATCTCATCAACTTTGGAAACACTTCTAACACACATCGTCACCTCGCCCTTAGCCAGTCTCTGTTTAGTCCGTAGCTTTTGCTTCAAGTCACCAATAATAGCAACTGAATCGGTATCCAATACCCAGGTGCTACCAGGAGTACTAGTGAGGTACACATTAATAACACGTATATACTTTGTTGTAGTTGCTAGCCTTCTTATCTACCATGCATTTGGGGTAATTCCGCCACCAGTGACCGTTCCCCTTACAATAGAAGCACTTAGTCTCGGGTTTGGGTTCAACCTTGGGTTCCTTCACTGGAGCGGCAACTGGTTTGCCATCCATGAAGTTTCCCTTCTAGCCCTTGCCCTTCTTGAAACCAGTGGTCTTGTTAAACCATCAACTCCCACTCAGATAGACATCCCTCTAGTCATCTAAGTGAAACATGATCCGAATCGACTAGGCCGTGTCCGATCATCACGTGAGATGGACTAGTCATCAACGGTGAACATCTCATGTTGATCGTATCTTCTATACGACTCATGTTCGACCTTTCGGTCTTCCGTGTTCCGAGGCCATGTCTGTACATGCTAGGCTCGTCAAGTTAACCTAAGTGTTTCGCATGTGTCCCGAGGCCATGTCTGTACATGCTAGGCTCGTCAACACCCGTTGTATTCGAACGTTAGAATCTATCACACCCGATCATCACGTGGTGCTTCGAAACGACGAACCTTCGCAACGGTGCATAGTTAGGGGAACACTTTTCTTGAAATTTTAGTGAGGGATCATCTTATTTAAGCTATCATCGTTCTAAGCAAATAAGATGTAAAACATGATAAACATCACATGCAATCAAATAGTGACATGATATGGCCAATATCATTTTGCTCCTTTTGATCTCCATCTTCGGGGATCCATGATCATCGTTGTCACCGGCATGACACCATGATCTCCACCATCATGATCTCCATCATCGTGTCTTCTTGAAGTTGTCTCGTCATCTATTACTTCTACTACTATGGCTAACGCTTTAGCAATAAAGTAAAATAATTACATGACATTTATGTTTACACGCAGGTCATAAATAAATTAAGACAACTCCTATGGCTCCTGTCGGTTGTCATACTCATCGACATGCAAGTCATGATTCCTATTACAAGAACATGATCAATCTCATACATCACATATATATTCATGACATCCTTTTGGCCATATCACATCACAAGGCATATGCTGGAAAAATAAGTTAGACGTCCTCTAATTGTTGTTGCAAGTTTTTACGTGGCTGCTATAGGTTTCTAGCAAGAACGTTTCTTACCTACGCGAAAACCACAACGTGATATGACAATTTCTATTTACCCTTCATAAGGACCCTTTTCATCGAATCCGATCCGACTAAAGTGGGAGAGACAGACACCCGCTAGCCACCTTATGCAACTAGTGCATGTCAGTCGGTGGAACCAGTCTCACATAAGAGTACGTGTAAGGTCGGTCCGGGCCGCTTCATCCCATGATGCCGCCGAATCAAGATAAGACTAGTAACGGCAAGCAAATTGACAAAATCGACGCCCACAACAACTTGTGTTCAACTCGTGCATAGAAACTACGCATAGACCTAGCTCATGATGCCACTGTTGGGGATCGTAGCAGAAATTTAAAATTTTCTACGCATCACCAAGATCAATCTATGGAGTAATCTAGCAACGAGGGGAAGGAGAGTGCATCTACATACCCTTGTAGATCACTAAGTGGAAGCATTCAAGTGAACGGGGTTGATGGAGTCGTACTCGTCGTGATCCAAATCACCGATGATCCTAGCGCCGAACGGACGGCACCTCCGCGTTCAACACACATACGGTTGGGAGACGTCTCCTTCTTATTGATCTAGCAAGGTGAGAGGAGAAGTTGAGGGAAAACTCCGACAGCACAACGGCGTGGTGGTGATGGAGCTCGTGGTTCTCCTGTAGGGCTTCGCCAAGCACTACGGAGGAGGATGAGGTGTTGGAGGAGGAAGAGGGCTGCGCCAGGGGAAGGGTGCGGCTGCCCTCTCTCTCCCTCACTATATATAGGGGGAAGGGAGGAGGGGAGGCGCCCTAGGGTTCCCTAGGGGAGGGGCGGCGGCCACAGGGGAAACCCTAGATGGGTTTGGGCGCCCCACCCCCTAGGAAACTTGCCCCCCAAGCCAGGAGGGGCGGCTTCCCTAGGGGTGGCACCCCCACCTCTTCTGGTTACGTGAGATGGGGTGGGAGGGGCGCTCAGCCCCTTAGTGGGCTGATGTGCCCTCTCCCCTTGGCCCATAAGGCCCCCCAACGCTTGTCGGGGCCTCCGAAACCCCTTTCGGACACACTGGTCATCACCTGGTACTCCCGGAACAATTCCGGACTCCAATACCCTTCGTCCAATATACTGATCTTCACCTCCAGAGCTCCTCGTCATGTCCGGGATCTCATCCGGGACTCCGAACAACCTTTGGTAACCGCATACTATTTCCCATAACAACTTTAGCGTCACCGAACCTTAAGTGTGTAGACCCTACGGGTTCGGGAACCATGCAGACATGACCGAGACAACTCTCCGGCCAATAACCAACAGCTGGATCTGGATACCCATGTTGGCTCCCACATGTTCCATGATGATCTCATCGAATGAACCACGATGTCGAGGATTCAATCAATCCCGTATACAATTTCCTTTGTCCAGCAGTATTGTACTTGCCCGAGATTCGATCGTCGGTATCCGATACCTTGTTCAATCTCGTTACCGGCAACTCTCTTTACTCGTTCCATAACACATCATCCCGTGATCAACTCCTTGGTCACATTGTGCACATTATGATGATGTCCTACCGAGTGGGCCCAGAGATACCTCTCCATCACACGGAGTGACAAATCCCAGTCTCGATTCGTGCCAACCCAACAAACACTTTCGGAGATACATGTAGTGAACCTTTATAGCCACCCAGTTACGTTGTGACGTTTGACACACCCAAAGCACTCCTACGGTATCCGGGAGTTGCACAATCTCATGGTCTAAGGAAATGATACTTAACATTAGAAAAGCTTTAGCATATGAACTACACTATCTTTGTGCTAGGCTTAGGATTGGGTCTTGTCCATCACATCATTCTCCTAATGATGTGATCCCGTAATCAACGACATCCAATGTCCATGGTCAGGAAACCGTAACCATCTATTGATCAACGAGCTAGTCAACTAGAGGCTTACTAGGGACATGGTGTTGTCTATGTATCCACACATGTATCTGAGTTTCCTATCAATACAATTCTAGCATGGATAATAAACTATTATCATGAACAATGAAATATAATAATAACCAATTTATTATTGCCTCTAGGGCATATTTCCAACAGCTCAAGTGGGAGTTCGATGAGGACTCGGGACGATACTATGTTTCCTTTCTAGACGATCAGTAGTGGAGCCCAGTTGGGGCGATCGGGGACATTGTTGCATTTGGGTTTATCTTCATTTTGGTTTCATAGTCGGACCTTGATTGTATCTGGATGAATGTAATGATTTATTTATGCTATTGTGTGACGTGGCGAGTGTAAGCCAACTATGTACCTCTTTTCTTATTCATTACATGGGTTGTGTGAAGATTACCTCACTTGCGATATTGCTTACAATGCGGTTATGCCTCTAAGTCGTGCTTCGACACGTGGGAGATATAGCCTCATCGTGGGCGTTATAATAAACTTGATAACCGACATTAGTTCTCGCAAATTGAATTGTGATCAACACCAAAAATCATAATTGAGTGATAATTGCACTTTCAGTAGGTGCATTTCCTTTGAGTCATATCAAACCACTTCTCGTCAATGAGGACAATTATGATCATATCAATGAATCTAGGCCTGGCATTCTCCAATGTTGCTTGATCCAACATGAATATGCAGAACTTGAGTCTAGTTATCTTGTTAATTGGCTTCAATAAGTCTTTAAGGTGCTGGTGAAGGGCTATATAACAGCCAAAGACCTAGAAAGAGCTCTACTTGTTTCCCTTCTATTTAGCGGGATTGTAGATATCATAGGGAGGTCAAGATCTTTTCTCTTGCGACATGCTTTACCTCTCTTTTGGTTAGAGACATCAACTTCTGAGCCGTGTGCAATTCGATCACGGGCAAGTCTCTGTATTGATCCGACAGTTCTAAGACTTGTATGCAACAGGCCAACAACCTTATCTTTGTCCTTTTTCTCAACTTCTCCATCTTTGCTCAGTACTTTCAAAGCAATATATGTAGTGAGCATGTGCTTATTTGGTAGTTTTTTTCTTATTGGCCGTTGAACAGCTTCAAAGGAGAAAAAGGAGCAAGTTTCTTTACTCCAACAATGCAAATACTCCAACAATCCAAATTCATTTAACCATTACTCCAAAATTCAGTTAACTGCAATACTCCAAACTATAAAATTCAGTTAACTGTAGTACTCCAAGTAACTGAAATGTCTGCTAGTAACTGAATATTTGCAAGTTAGTTTTAGTTAACTGATTTTTTCCAAACGACTGCAAGTTAATAGTACTAGTGGATGGCAAGTTATCAGTAGGATAATGTTAAAATGAGTACTAGTCTAGTGGATGAATGATATGTCTCCGTCGTATCTACTTTTCCAAACACTTTTGCCCTTGTTTTGGACTCTAACTTGCATGATTTGAATGGAACTAACCCGGACTGATGTTGTTTTCAGCAGAATTGCCATGGTGTTATTTATGTGCAGAAACAAAAGTTCTCGGAATGACCTGAAACTTCATGGAGATTATTTTTGGAAATAATAAAAATACTAGCAAAAGATCAAGGCCAGGGGGCCCACACCCTAGCCACGAGGGTGGGGGCGCGCCTGCCCCCCTGGGTGCGCCCCCTACCTCGTGGGCCCCCTAGAGCTCCACCGACCTCAACCTTGACTCCATATATTCGTGTTTGGGGAGAAAAAATAAAGAAGAAGGATTCATCGCGTTTTACGATACGGAGCCACCGCCATGCCCTAAACTCTCTCAGGACTCCAGGCTCCGGAGAGGGGAATCCGTTGCGATCGTCATCATCAACCATCCTCCATCACCAATTTCATGATTCTCACCGCCGTGCGTGAGTAATTCCATCATAGGCTTGCTGGACGGTGATGGGTTGGATGAGATTTATCATGTAATCGAGTTAGTTTTGTTAGGGTTTGATCCCTAGTATCCACTATGTTCTCAGATTGATGTTGCTATGACTTTGCTATGCTTAATGCTTGTCACTAGGGCCCGAGTGCCATGATTTCAGATCTGAACCTATTATGTTTTCATGAATATATGAGAGTTCTTGATCCTATCTTGAAAGTCTATAGTCACCTACTATGTGTTATGATCCGGCAACCCCGAAGTGACAATAATCGGGACCACTCCCGGCGATGACCGTAGTTTGAGGAGTTCATGTATTCACTATGTGTTAATGCTTTGGTCTGGTACTCTATTAAAAGGAGGCCTTAATATCCCTTAGTTTCCGCTAGGACCCCGCTGCCACGGGAGGGTAGGACATGGCATGCAAGTTCTTTTCCATAAGCATGTATGACTATATTCGGAATACATGCCTACATTACATTGATGAATTGGAGCTAGTTCTGTGTCACCCTAGGTTATGATTGTTACATGATGAACCACATCCGGCATAATTCTCTATCACCGATCCATTGCCTACGAGATTTCCATATATTGTTCTTCTCTTATTTACTTTTCCGTTGCTATTGTTATCATCACTACAAAACACCAAAAATATTACTGTTGATATCGTTACCTTTTACTACTGTTACCATCACTATCATATTACTTTGCTACTAAACAATTGCTGCAGATATTAAGTTTCCAGGTGTGGTTGAATTGACAACTCAGCTGCTAATACTTGAGAATATTCTTTGGCTCCCCTTGTGTCGAATCAATAAATTTGGGTTGAATACTCTACCCTCGAAAACTGTTGCGATCCCCTATACTTGTGGGTTATCAAGACTATTTTCTAGTGCCGTTGCCGGTGAGCATAGCTTTATTCTTTGAGTCACTTGGGATTTATATCTGCTTATCATTATGAAGAACTTGAGAGATCCAAAAACCAAGATTTATCCCTCAACTACGAGGGGAGGTGAGGAACTTCCATCTAGCTCTGCACTTGATTCACCTTCTGTTTTGAGTAAGCTTGCGACACCTAAACCTGCTTCTGCTATTAATTCTGATATGTTGCATATTATTGATGATGCCACTTCTACTATGCATGATACTTATGATGAAACTACTTCTATGCTTGATACTACTGTGCCACTTGGTGAATTTCTTGATGAACAACTTGCTAGGGCTAGAGAGAATGAATGATTGAAACTGATAATACTGATGAAAGTAATGAAGAAGGCTCTCCTAATAAATATGAATTGCCTGTTGTGCCTGAGGGCTATGTTATGGATGAAGAAACTAAAAGAGACTTTCTTGCTTGCAATGATAGAAGTGATCTTAAAATTATTAGCTAAGCTTAAACAAAAAACTCTGAATGCTAGAATGAAATATGATCCTGCTTATACTACTTCACCTATCTTTGTTACTGATAAGGATTATGAATTCTCTATTGATCCTGATATAATTACTTTAGTTGAATCTCATCCTTTTTATGGCTATGAATCTGAAACTGTTGTGGCACATCTTACTAAATTAAATGATATAGCCACCCTGTTCACTAATGATGAGAGAACTCGCTACTTTTATATCCTTAAAATATTTCCGTTCTCATTAAAGGGTGATGCTAAGATATGGTTTAATTCTCTTGATCCTGGTTGTGTGCGTAGTCCCATGATATGATTTATTACTTCTCTGCTAAATATTTCCCTGCTCATAAGAAACAAGCTGCCTTAAGGGATATATATAATTTTGTGCAAATTGAAGAAGAGAGTCTCCCAAAATCTTGGGGGAGGCTTCTCCAATTACTTAATGCTTTGCCTGATCATCCTCTTAAGAAAAATGAAATACTTGATATCTTTTATAATGGACTAACCGATGCTTCCAGAGATTACCTGGATAGTTGTGCTGGTTCTGTTTTCAGGGAAAGAACACCGGATGAAGCTGAAATTCTATTAAATAATATGTTGGCAAATGAAAATAATTGGACACCTCCGGAGCCAATTCCTGAGCCTATTCCTAAACCAACTCCGGAGAAGAGGGGTACTCTATTTCTCAGTCCTGAAGATATGCAAGAGGCAAGAAAATCTATGAAAGAAAAGGGTATTAAAGCTGAAGATGTTAATAATTTACCTCTTATTGAAGAAATACATGGTCTTAATTTACCGCCTATTGAACAAACACATGGTCTTGATAACCTGACACAGGTAGTAAAGGTAAATTCTCTCTATAGATATGATAAAGCTGAAATCCCATTTACTAAGTTTGTTAGCCCATGCTTGACTGAGTTTGATGACTTTATGGCTAAACAAGAAAACTTCAATGCTTATTTTGGTACAGAATTAAAACACAATGCTGATATGCTCGAACACTTGGGTGATTATATGGCTAATGTTAAAGGTGAACTTAAACTTATTAGTAAACATGCTTATATGGTTACCACTCAAGTAGAACAAGTACTTAAAGCTCAAAATGATTTGCTCAGTGAATTGAATAGTAAGAATAAGGACTATGTTGTTAGAGTGGCTACTAGAATTGGTAAAATGACTCAGGAACCTTTATATCCTGAAGGCCACCCTAAGAGAATTGAGCAAGATTCTCAGAGAAATAATATAGATGCACCTAGTCCTTCTAAGAGGAAGAAAAAGAAAAATGATAGGACTTTGCATGCTTCTAGTGAACCTGTTATTGACACACCTGAGAATCCCAATGATATCTCTATTTCTGATGCTGAAACACAATCTGGTAATGAACATGAAACTAGTGATATTGTTAATGATAATGTTCATGTTGATGCTCAACCTAGCAATGATAATGATATAGAAATTTAACCTGTTGTTGATCTTGATAACCCACAATCAAAGAATCAACATTATGATAAGAAAGACTTTGTTGCTAGGAAGCACGGTAAAGAAAGAGAACCTTGGGTTCAGAAACCCATGCCTTTTCCTCCTAAAACATCCAAGAAAAAGGATGATGAGGATTTTGAGCGCTTTGCTGAAATGATTAGACCTATCTTTCTGTGTATGCGATTAACTGATATGCTCAAAATGAATCCTTATGCTAAGTATATGAAAGAAATTGTCACTAATAAAAGAAAGATACCGGAAGCTGAAATTTCCACCATGCTTGCTAATTATACTTTTAAGGGTGGAATACCTAAGAAACTAGCAGATCCAGGAGTACCAACTATACCTTGCTCCATTAAAAGAAACTATGTTAAAACTGCTTTATGTGATCCTGGAGCCGGTGTTAGTGTTATGCCTCTCTCTTTATATCGTAGACTTGATTTAAATAAGTTGGCATCTACTGAAATATCCTTGCAAATGGCTGATAAATCAACTGCTATACCTATCGGTATTTGTGAGGATGTGCCCGTTGTGGTTGCAAACATTACTGTTTTAACGGACTTTGTTATTCTTGATATTCCCGAGGACGATAGTATGTCTATTATTCTTGGAAGACCCTTTTTGAATACTGCAGGGGCTGTTATTGATTACACCAAAGGCAATGTCACTTTTCATGTTAATGGTAATGAGCATATGGTACACTTTCCGAGGAAACAACCTCAAGTCCACAGTATCAATTCTATTGGAAAAATTCCATCGATTATTTTTGGAGGTTTTGAATTTCCTCTACCTACTATCAAGAAGAAATATGATATTCTTATTGTTGGGGATGTCCATATCCCCGTTGAGGTAACCTAGTGTTATTCGAAATTTCTCTGGTTCCATGTTATTGGGAATGGGTTTGTTAACAAGACCTGATCAACCTTGTTAGTGGATTCCTTTTGATGAGCATGAGATGGATGAAGTTAGAAAATGCAACTCTCTGTACCCTCTTTTTACTTTCTGTTATTTATATTAAATAAAGCAAAAGTAGTAATTTCTGTCTATTTTCTGAATTATCCGTGCAATATAAAAATACCCCAAAAATAAAAGTTCTCCAAATGCCCTGAAATTTAAATATGATTTTTTCTGGAATATTTGAGAATATCTGGCACTGAGAACAAAGCAGGGGGAGCAAGCACCTGGCCACGAGGGTCCAGGGCGCGCGCCCCTGCCTCGTGGGCCCACGGTGGCTCCCCTCCACTTATTCCTGCACCCACACACTTCTTCTTTCTCCCCAAAAAAATCACCATCCAGCTCAAGCACGAGTTCTAGCTCATTTTGCTGCGATTTTCAATCTCCTTGCTCAAAGCACCTCTCACAAAACTGCTTTGGGGGATTGTTCCTTGGTATGTGACTCCTCCATTTGTCCAATTAGTTTTTGTTCTAGTGCTTTATTCATTGCAAATTTGTGCTCCCTAGGTGACCATGTTCTTGAGCTTGCATGTCAAATTTATATGGTTCCAAGTAGTTCTAATGCATGATATATGCTCTAGGCACTTGTAGGAGTAGTTGCTATCAATTTTGTTGAGTTTGGTTTACTTTTATTTTGAGGTTACTAAAAAAATTCAGAAATTTTTCAGAAGAAAAAATATGTTTAGGAAAATGTACCAAGGTGGTTCTTCAAGGAAGTAAGGACCCAAGCTTGCAATGCGTGATGCTGATGATGAGCCACCAAGGGACGCTCCAGTGCGGCCTTGTGAATGGCCTTTAGAGGACTTCATGGATCGAGCAGGAATTAAGGAAGAATTTAGCGCATATTTGCGTAAAGCTGATCTTGTGAGCTTCGAGGCGGAAAAGTGCTGCCAGTACCACTATCTCACTAGTTCCTTTGTGAGGAGGTTTGAATTTTCATCTTCACGCAATTCTCAAACTGTCCTGTTTGATCTTTATGAAAATTCTTATACTATGGACTTAGAGGATTTTACCACTGCTTGCAAACTTCCACAATGGGGAGTGCTAGTGAACCTTGCAAATCTGAATTTAGAGATTTTCTTGCTAGTATAACTGTGGGGGAATCTAGAGATATAGCACAAGCTACCATAGGGAGCATTCATTTTCCTGCTATACATTATTTTGCTCTTTCATAGGTAGGTGCATAAATGGTAAAGATGAAGCATGCCATATGTGTGTCCCTGACCTAAGTATTCTTAGGAGTGCTGTGTTAGGAGATAAATCTTATAATTTGGGAGCCATTGTTGCACGTAGGTTGCATCATAATAGATTTAATGGAGATTTCTTCGGTGGAATTTATGCAACCCGTATAGCTAATTTTCTTGGTATAACCATACGTGAGGATGATATTGAGTTGCCTCCTGCTTATTTGGATTATGAGGCTATGGTTCATCATCATTTTGTTGAGAGGAACGATCAGTTCCTCCAGTACCGACTAATCTTTGACAGACGACACACCTATCACGTCGCTCTCCCTTCTTCTACTTTCTTTGACTTTCAGGCAAAAGTGAGATATTTTATAACCAGAGAGGAGGCGGAAGAGTATAAGACGAGGGCTGAGATAGCTCGCCTCCAAGCTGCAAACCACGATGCAATGACTACTGCATAACAGTACGACCCCAGTTACAACTTTGGATATCCGCCAGGCCAGCCGTGGCCATAGACCAACTTAGGCCAAAAGCCTAAGCTTGGGGGAGTACGTATTTCCCACCAACATTACATTCATGTTCACACACTCACTGCTAGTTGTCGGTGCTCATACTTTTTCATTGTATCATCCATACTAGTTTATTTCCTTTTTATGCTTTCTTCTTGTGTGTTTGATAAACCTTAAGAAAAACCAAAAAAAGTAGTTGTAGCTTTTAGCTAGCTTTAATTTCTATGCTTGTAGTAGTAATTAAAAAGAAAACCCAAAAATATTTCATGTTCTTCTTTTGCTTGTTGGGAGCTTTCCCGTGTAAATAGTTTTATTTCTTTTCTTTTCTTTGGGGGTCGATAGGAGAAGACCATAATTAAAATGTTAAAGTGGCTCTTATATGCATTATTGTTGATCTGATAAAAGAGCCCATATTGCCTTGTCTTCTCCTGTTTATTGAATGCTTGCAGATTCCAGCTTAGTCCAATGCACGTGCACTATTATTATTATTCACATCATTCGGTCGTGCAAGTGAAAGGCAATTATGACGATATATGATGAACTTATTGAGATGAGAAAAGATGGTATGAACTCGACCTCTCTTGTTTTTGTCAATATGACTAGTTCGTCGTTCCTGATTCGGCCTATTATGAATAAACATCTTTGCAATGAAAATTAAAGATTATAGTTGCTTATGCCATGCTTAATTAGCTAGGAGCTTATAATGGTTTACCTTGCGTGCCAACATGCTATTAAAATGGTTGTGATGTGGTATGATAGGGTGGTATCCTCTTTTGAACGATTCGAGTGGATTGACTTGGCACAAGTTCACGCATGTAGTTGAAACAAAATCAACATAGCCTCTATGATATTTATGTTCATGGTGCATTATATCCTACGCATGCTTGCATTATGTGTTGATTAATTTTAATGCATGTTCATGACTGTTGTCGCTCTCTAGCTGGTCGCTTCCCAGTCTTTTTCTAGCCTTCACCTATACTAAGCGAGAATACTGCTTGTGCATCCAATCCCATAAACCCCAAAGTTATTCCATATGAGTCCACTATACCTACCTATATATGGTATCTACCTGCCGTTCCAAGTATATGTGCCAAACTCTAAACCTTCAAACAAACATTCTGTTTTGTATGCTCGAATAACTCATGTATCAACTAGGGCTATCTGTATTTTCCATGTTAGGCGGGTTATTCTCAAGAGGAGTGGACTCCGCTCCTCACTCACGAGAAAATGGCTGGTCACCGGGATGCCCAGTCCCATGCTTTATGCAAATCAAATCAAAATAATTGCAAACAAAACTCCCCTGGGACTGTTGTTAGTTGGAGGCACTCGTTGTTTCGAGCAAGCCATGGATTGATGCTTGTTGGTGGAGGGGGAGTATAAACTTTACCATTATGTTTGGGAACTGCCTATAATGTGTGTAGCATGGAAGATATCGCCATCTCTTGGTTGTTATGTTGACAATGAAAGTATACCGCTCAAAATATTATTCATCTCTATTTCAAAACCGAGCTCTAGCACCTCTACAAATCCCTGCTTCCCTCTGCGAAGGGCCTATATATTTACTTTTATGTTGAGTCATCATCCTCTTATTAAAAAGCACCAGTTGGAGAGCACCGCTGTCATTTGCATTCATTACTGTTAGTTTACATTGAGTATGACTTGACTGGATCTCTTTTACCATGAATTACAATGTCTAGTTAGTCCTTGGTCTTTAAAGGTGTTCTGCATTTATGTTTTGTGGTCTCAAAAAGGGCTAGCGAGATACCATCTTGTTATATCATATTACGATTGTTTTGAGAAAGTGTTGTCATCCGAGATTTATTATTATTGCTCGCTAGTTGATTATGCCATTGATATGAGTAAACATGAGACCTAAGAGTTATTGTGAATATGGTTAGTTCATAATATTTGCTGAAAACTTGAATGCTGGCTTTACATATTTACAACAACAAGAGCAAACAGAGTTTGTAAAAGTTTTTCTTTATCACTTTCAGTTTGTCAACTGAATTGCTTGAGGACAAGCAAAGGTTTAAGCTTGGGGGAGTTGATACGTCTCCGTCGTATCTACTTTTCCAAATACTTTTGCCCTTGTTTTGGACTCTAACCTGCATGATTTGAATGGAACTAACCCGGACTAACGCTGTTTTCAGCAGAATTGCCATGGTGTTTTTTATGTGCGGAAACAGAAGTTCTCGGAATGACCTGAAACTTCACGGAGATTATTTTTGGAAATAATAAAAAATACTGGCAAAAGTTCAGGGCCAGGGGGCCCACACCCTAGCCACGAGGGTGGGGGTGCGCCTGCCCCCTGGGCGCGCCCCCCTACCTCGTGGGCGCCCTGGAGCTCCATCTACCTCAACCTTGACTCCATATATTCGTGTTCGGGGAGAAAAAAATAAAGAAGAAGGATTCATCGCATTTTACGATACGGAGCCGCCGCCAAGCCCTAAACTCTCTTGGGAGGGCTGATCTGGAGTCCGTTCGGGGCTCCGGAGAGGGGAATCCGTCGCCATCGTCATCATCAACCATCCTCCATCACCAATTTCATGATGCTCACCGCCGTGCATGAGTAATTCCATCGTAGGCTTGCTGGATGGTGATGGGTTGGATGAGATTTATCATGTAATCGAGTAGTTTTGTTAGGGTTTGATCCCTAGTATCCACTATGTTCTGAGATTGATGTTGCTATGACTTTGCTATGCTTAATGCTTGTCACTAGGGCCCGAGTACCATGATTTTAGATCTGAACCTATTATGTTTTCATGAATATATGAGAGTTCTTGATCCTATCTTGCAAGTTTATAGTCACCTACTATGTGTTATGATCCGGCAACCCCGAAGTGACAATAATCGGGACCACTCCCGGTGATGACCGTAGTTTGAGGAGTTCATGTATTCACTATGTGTTAATGCTTTGGTCCAGTACTCTATTAAAAGGAGGCCTTAATATCCCTTAGTTTCCGCTAGGACCCCGCTGCCATGGGAGGGTAGGACAAAAGATGGCATGCAAGTTCTTTTCCATAAGCACGTATGACTATATTCGGAATACATGCCTACATTACATTGATGAATTGGAGCTAGTTCTGTGTCACCCTAGGTTATGACTGTTACATGATGAACCACATCCGGCATAATTCTCTATCACCGATCCATTTCCTACGAGCTTTCCATATATTGTTCTTTGCTTTTCCATTGCTATTGTTATCATCACTTCAAAACACCAAAAATATTACTTTTGCTACTGTTACCTTTTACTACCGTTACCATCACTATCATATTACTTTGCTACTAAACAATTGCTGCAGATATTAAGTTTCTAGGTATGGTTGAATTGACAACTCAGCTGCTAATACTTGAGAATATTCTTTGGCTCCCCTTGTGTCGAATCAATAAATTTGGGTTGAATACTCTACCCTCAAAAATTGTTGCAATCCCGTATACTTGTGGGTTATCAATGAACCAGTCCATTTACGTAGTGTAAATCCACTAGTGCATCCACTGTTCTCATCCTTAAGTTAATGACAATGGAGTTAATAGTGGCTTGATTAGATAAATTAGTGGAGTGGATGCAGGAGGGTGAACAGTGCTAATTTATGTTCTAAAGTTAGTTGCAATATATGTAGGAGGGTGTACTAGTGTAGTGGATGCAGGAGGATGAACTAGTGTTAATTTCAAGTTATTTTTTGTTCTAAAGATAATGGCAATATAGTGGATGAACTATTGTTAGTCCATTTGCAAATATACTCCATTTTCACGGTGTAGTGGATGGTGTAAACATGTTTAGATGGAGTATTATTTTTCTTCTTTTCTGGTGATGGTATATTAGACATGAGGAGCATCTATTTATCTATCTATCTATCTGGTGTACTATTTGATCTAGTATCTTCTGTTATCTCTACTCCTAATATCTGAGTTGGTTGAATAGTACAGTTTATTTTTGTCCCGCCACTTTCAACCGTTTTTTTCGCTAGTTTTTTCGTCTCCCCTCCCACCACCACTCTCCACGTTGGTTTATTTTTCTCTTCATTTTTTAGCAAAGCAGCACTTTCCTAACGTGCAAAAAATCACGGACTAAACTTTCCTAATTTATCCAAATCAATCGATCTCTATTATTAATGCAATTTATTTTAGGAAACAAATAACGAGTTTTCTAGAAACAAATAAACCTCATCATGAAAGCATTTATGTACCTATTTAATTTGTTATTTGTTTCGTGATTTTTTGTCGTTTTTTTTTCATCACACCAACACCCTCGTCCACGGGTTGTTTCATCCTGTTTGGCAAGTGAACGGTTCCGCTCATAGGCAGCCCGCTCAGAAGCTGGGCTTGTGCGCCGACACTGTCTTCCTGGTCAATGCCGACCTCCCGCGGGGCACCGTCTTCATGGAAGATGACGACCTATGCGACTTCGTTGGCTGCACCCTGATACATCTCCGTCGTATCTATAATTTTTGATTGTTCCATGCCAATATTATACAACTTTCATATACTTTTGGCAACTTTTTATACTATTTTTGGGACTAACATATTGATCCACTGCCCAGTGCCAGTTCCTGTTTGTTGCATGTTTTTTGTTTCGCAGAAAATCCATATCAAAACAGAGTCCAAGAGGGATAAAAATTGATGGAGATTTTTTGGGAATATATGTGATTTTTGGGAAGAAGAATCAATGCGACATGATGCCCGAGGGGGCCACGAGGCAAGGGGCGCGCCCCAGGGGGTCGGGCGCGCCCTGGGCCCTCCTGGCCACTCCGTAAGGCGGTTGGTGCCCTTCTTTCGCTGCAAGAAAGATAATATCCGGATAGAGATCGTGTCCAAAATTCAGCCCAATCGGAGTTACAGATCTCTAGAAACGGTGAAGATGGAGCATAGCCAGACTATATGATTTTGTAGGGATAACTTTCTTTGCCCATGTTATTTTGAAAAGACATGATTGCTTTATTAGTAGGCTTGAAGTATTATTGTTTTTATGTCAAATGATAGACTATTGCTTCGAATCACTCGTGTCTTAATATTCATGCCATGATTAGATATGTGATCAAGATTATGCTAGGTAGCATTCCACATCAAAAATTATCTTTTTTATCATTTACCTACTCGAGGACGAGCAGGAATTAAGCTTGGGGATCCCGATACATCTCCGTCGTATCTATAATTTTTTTTTGTTCCATGCCAATATTCTACAACTTTCATATACTTTTGGCAACTTTTTATACTATTTTTGGGACTAACATATTGATCCAGTGCCCAGTACCAGTTCCTGTTTGTTGCATGTTTTTGTTTCGCAGAATATCCATATCAAACAGAGTCCAAACGGAATAAAAACTGACGGAGATTTTTTTTGGAATATATATGATTTTTGGGAAGAAAAATCCACTCGAGACGATGCTCGAGGGGCCCACGAGGCAGGGGGTGCGCCCAAGGGGGGCGCGCCCCTGACCCTCATGGCTACCCCGTAAGGCGGTTGATGCCCTTCTTTCGCCGCAAGAAAGCTAATATCCGGATAGAGATCGTGTTAAAATTTCAGCCCAATCGAAGTTACGGATCTCCGGGATTATAAGAAACGGTGAAAGGGTAGAATCTGAGAACGCAGAAACAGAGAGAGACAGAGAGACAGATCCAATCTCGGACGGGCTCTCGCCTCTCCCACACCATGGAGACCATGGACCAGAGGGGAAACCCTTCTCCCATCTAGGATTCTGTTTTTGATGCATTGTTTGCTTGTTTTGATGGAACTATCGATTTCTATCAGTGGATTAAGCCATGGAAAACTTATATTACAGTATCTACAGTGAAAAACAAAATATGAATTGGTTTGCAACAATATTAGAGTAGTGACTTGCTTTATTATACTAACGGGTCTTACCGAGTTTTCTGTTGAGTTTTGTGTGGATGAAGTGTTCGAAGATCGAGGAGGTCTCGATGTGAGAAGGAGGAGAGGCAAGAGCTTGTAACATCCCAAAATTCTAAATTTTGGAATGTTATAATAAATAGACAGATTTGATTGATTGTTTGATTGATTGTTTGAAAGTGAGTGAATTCGAAACTTTTGAAAGTTAAATGAGAGGGAATAAAAGGACTTTCCCAAACTTTCATATTTGCTTTCTGATCTCCATGAATTTAAATTCTTTTCAACACAAAACCCTAGAGAGAAGATGACATGACTTCTTCCATTTAAAATGAAAAGGGTGTTTGAAAAATATTTGAATTCCATTGGGAAATATTTTCCAATTCAGAAACTTTATGCAACTCAATGATTTTCACGAGAGAAGATAAAATGACTTCTTCAAATTATGAAATATGAGTTGGGAGTTTCAAAGGATCAATTTCAAGTCCTTTTGGAATTAATTTTCAATTTGGATTTATTTGAGTTTTATTCAAATTATTTTTCTCCAAAAATAAAATATATGGAAATTAGGGTAACATGATTCCCAACATTAGAAAATTGGAGAAAAATTAATTTGAAATCATTTTGGTATTTTTAAAATGATTTTTGTTGGATTTTAGTAGACCAGTAGCACTCTTTGATTTATCTGAACTTGTGTGTATTTTATTTGGTGCTACAAAAATGTTCATGTTGTAGGAAATCTTTTTCTGAAAATTCTGATATATAATATGCCTATATAAAGTTTTATTTTCATTTTCGCTTTCTTTGTTTATCGCATTCTATTTAAAAAAAACCTGCACGCGCGCCTGAAGCTAACTGTCGCCCACGTGCGCATCATAGTACCAGCGGGTGCCCTATTTTTTTTCTTTATCCTATATGGGCCAGGCCCAGCCAGCCTTTTCAGTTTTTTTTTCTTAGGCCGAATTTTCCAAAAAAAAAAACTGCACCGAGCACGCTGCGGCCGGCCGAAGGCCTTTAGGCCCATCGCCTCTTTTCTTCTCTGTTTCGTATATTTTTCGTCTATGTTTAGTCCCATATTGTCTAGCCTTTGACCTCTAAACCTCTTTTCCACCAATAAATATAGACTCATAGAGCCTCCAAAAATCATCCGATTCGGATTAAATCAATATTTTGGTTTGACTAGATTCATTTAAGAAAAATATATTTCTACTCTCCGACGCGACTTCTAGAAATTTTCTTTTCTCTTCAAAGTCATCTTTTGTCTGCCTTATAAAGGTATCTTTCTTTGTTTTTTTTCTTCTTATATTTTAGTAGTTTTTTTGACTAACATGATAAAATAATTAGATTATCAATTAGTCTACATATTTATACATTAGACCCTAGCCTGCAGCTATTTTTTCTTCCGTAAAACAGCTTGACCCTGATTTTTCAAATAGTCATAACTTTTTACTCGTTAGTCCAAATCCAACGAAACCAACGCCCACGTCTTCGTTATAATCCCCTCTATCCAGTAATCCAACTCAAATATGTTTTTGAAAAGTTTAAAATTTGAATTAGACCAGATTTGAATTCAAACTTCATTTGATCATAACTTGAGTTTCGTAGCTCCGTTTGAGTTGATTCTTTTTGCAAATCGAAGCTTTTGACCTAAACTTTCTAATAAGGCCAAATTCACATAATTTTGGTACTGTTAGAAATTGTTTTATCTTGCAAGAACTATTGGCTTGGTTTTGATGATTTCCGAATCGTCTTCTTCGTTCTTTCTGATCTTTTGAGTGATTGCTTATGTGTGGTTACTATTGCTTGCTTACGATAGATTGACCGGAGTGTGACGAGTAGAGCTATCAAGAGTTATGAGTGCGAATCATCTTCATCAACATTGCAGGCAAGTTCACACTTTGATCATACCTTTTTTCTACAACCCAGTTTTATTGCATTAGATCAATCCTCACACATTGCATGATTAGGATCTAATTAAATTGTGGGATGGGAAGTAGTTGATGAGGTAGGAACCTATTGCCCTGCATTCAAACCTTTGGAAGTTACTTCTACGTTTGCTTACTATGCCATGCTATGCTAGTAGACGTGGATTGGGTGAGTGATATCCATGACAGATGTGAGATTGATAATTAATGGTTTATCTAAGGTGGCAACTTAAACACACATCTGGGTGGACTGAGGCACCTGGGGTTTCCAGGACTTGCCTGTTTTCTTTTGGATCGCCACCCAGGCTCAAAGGGATCATGAGATTATTCATACTAGAAACTTCCGTGTGCAGCCACAAGCCATTATGGGCTCTGGCATAGTTGAGTAAGTTGTGCGAACTCTTACAGTGGTAGACTAGCAGATGTAGGGGAAAGTAGGTGTACCGGTCTACTTGTCGTAAGGTGCTAGCGCTTCTGAAAGACTGTGTCTCGGTCATCCGTCTTCTCAAACACCCTGTAGTGCGAGAAACCAAACGGAGGCGATCGAGTCTTGTGGGGAAAAGTGCGCAAACCTCTGCAGAGTGTAACAAACTAATCATGGTTAGCTGTGTCCCCGGTTATGGACATCTTGAGTATCTAGTTCTTGGATTATCCTGTTGATCTCATCACGTTACTTTAAATGAATATTGTTGGGTTTAATGATGTTACTTAATTGGGATTGAGAATGCTGTCAACCATTCTCAATGTTCAACAACCACCATGATAGTTAAATAAAATTTATTCCTTTGCAGTAGGGAAAAATTGGCTTTTCGCAAAAACCTTATAACCATAGAGCTTTTCCACCAGCCAAATATGCATGTAGTGATAGCCTTTATTCATCATTTTCTCTATGGTGTGAATTTGCCAGTACATTCAATGTACTGACCCGTTTCGGGCTGCAACGTTTCATGTTGCAGGTTTCTTACGACGAGTAAGTGATACGTTAGGGTTACGATTCTACACTCAACTTTGCCGTTGGTGTTAATGGGAATCCACAACCTTGTTACTCCCGCTATTTTGGATTTGAGGTAATAGTATTTACGTTACTTATACATGTGATTTACCTCTGTTATAAATCCTTGAGTATTGTGTGTGTCAGCATACCGATCCAGGGATGACACTTAAGCACAGAGACTTGACCCATTCGGGTCGGGTCGCTACAAGATGGTATCAGAGCACATGTTGACTGTAGGACGTGACCCTAGAAATTGGCAAGCCCATAGCAAAGATTTTTCTCTACAACTTTCCCTTTTAAAAAGATCTTTTACCTCTCTTCTCTTCTGAGCTTATTCAAAAATTCTCTTTAGTGAGACCATACCCCTTTCCCTTTTTGACCACTCGAAGATTCCACTGATGAGACCACTCCAAGAAGTACAAGATATCGGACAACTAAGACCACTTCGGGATGAAGAGTATTTTCCGTGCATCTGAATAATGGAAACTACAACGATTGAAGACCGGAGACAAGTAGAATTTGAAGGCTCTGAAGAATTCCCAGATTTGTATGACCTAGGAAGGCTACCCTTATGGAACTTGGCAGACTATGGAAGTTGTCAATACCCGAGATCAAGGTGTATTGGAGAAAGACCAAAACATGGAGAGTTGAGAACTCAAGGATTTGTCAAGGAAAACCCTAAGGCAGGAGATATCAACTATGGAGAGATAGTTCATGGAAATGACAAGAGAACAACCACAGCTATCCATGAGGTTATCGCCCGCTTATGCTATTGTCACCATGCTGAGTTAAGCATGCATATGCATGGAAGGATTAAATGGTAGAAGGCTGATGGAGCACCTATCAGCAAGATGCAGTTTTAAACTTAGCTGGTGTATCACCAAGATCTGGAGTAGTACATCAAGAAGTTTAAGGTGGAGCTCCATGAAGCCGTATTAGACAAAGAAGCATTTCATGAAGAACTCAGGAACCAAAAGCTGAAAGTAGCCAAGCTGGAGGAGCTACAACCTCGAGATACCGGAGATTTGTCAGGAACTGAAGGACAGTATGACCATGGCTCATGCGAAGGATGTTGAAACCAGAAGTTTGGAACGCAACTCCAGAATATTAAAGGACATCACGAGAGACTTCGCGTCATAAGAGTTGATCTGGCAAAAGAACTTGAGAAGGACAAGCATGATCGGAAGAAGCCATTGGAGGCTTGAACAAGGCTTGAAGAGTTTGGAGACGTTGAAGATTTATTGACCTTTAGAAGACCAAACCCCTATTATATACCTATGTTAGATGCGACATTTGTGAGCTCTCATTTGTTTGATGCTTTTCTCGACAGCCACAAATAAAATATGTCTTTTCAAAACTTTTGTTTGTATTGTGTGTATCCCTCTCTATATCTCTTATCTCACCCCAAACCCATGGACCCAATAGAGGATGAATGGAGATGAGCTTGTATTTTCTGGACCGATGAGTCAGTTGGAGACAGACCGATGGATTTAGAACATGGAAGATCACATGTAGAATAACCCTATAGTTGGAAATGATATGACCCAGCATGCTCTTCTGTGCTTTGAAAGAAGTGATGCTACTTGGTGGAGGATGTACCAAACCATGAATGGATGGCAAGGAGTAACCACTTGGAAAGAATTTAAGTTGACTTTGCCAAAGTCTCGGCTTGTGTCCCAGAAGTTGAAGCCTTATGGAAAGGATATGAAGAAACCTTGTGCATGCAAGATTTGTGGAGAAATAGGACACGCCCATAAAGAACACAAGGATGAATGCCCTAATTGTGAAGGAAGTCACCCACTTGAAGAATGCCCAACTAGGCAGATTACTTGTTTCTTGTGTGAAGGGAGTACCCACTATACTGCTCAGTGTCACATTTACCCCATGGTACAACGAACCATCCAGCAGAAGAAAGAAGTAATAAAAGGAGCCCTTATGGGAATTTTAGAAGAAACTATGATGAAGGAAGAGGTGGAGGACACACCTAAAGAGGACCCGAGTAAACCCTGCACTAAGTCTTGCTATTCATGTGGAGAAGAAGGACACATCTCCCAAAATTGTTTGAATGGGGATCTAGCAGAATTCCCGACGGAGGAAGTAGAATATGACCCACAGGAAATAGAAGCCCTGATTAGAATGGAAAATTCCAGGAAGAGAAATCGATTGGAGCCCAGGAGGAACCTGAGTCATATCATCTGTTACAGGTGCAAGGAGTCAGGGCACTACCTCAAAAATTGCCCAAAAAGGAAACCTCGATACTTGTCAGAAGTAATATGTTTTAGTTGTAATGGAGCAGGCTAGGGCACTTTGCCCGAGATTGTCCCAAAGAGAAGGAAACTTGTGCTAGATAGTTGAGTTTGCAACACAAGAAATTGAGTAGTAGAAGTGAGAACATTTTCTTTTATATTGAGGTGTTGAGTTGAGACATGTAATGGAGAAGCGAGAGATTGTAATCATTTGAGAATGAATAAAGTATCATCGTTGGTACTGATATGGATTTTATGAGTTGTTACTCTATGAAGAAGAATTTTGGTCATTCTGAGGATAGGAGAAATATGGTCTATGGAAGATTTGTGCATTTTAAGGGTGGTAGTACCCTGTAAGAACCGTTGACCCTGGGAAAGATAAGGATACTCCACTGAGTGGATTTCGGAAAAAATGAAAATGAGTTTTGTCTCGATATGTGTGATACCTCAAAAGTATGTAGGATGAAGTTGGAGACGTCAGTTGTTTGGATCAAACATGATCAAGGAGTCAGAAGAGAGTGTTAAGTTGATTCGAGATAGACTGAAAGTAGCTCAGTCCAGGCAGAAGAGTTATGTAGACTCAAAAACTCAAGGAGGTAGTCTATGAAATTGGAGACAGATCAGGTCTACGTGTGCCCCCCTACGCGAGGAGTTAAATGGATTGGAGTTAAGGGACAGTTAGCCCCGATATTTGTAGGACCTTACCGAGTTTTGGAGCGTATGGGAGAAGTGGCCAACAAGTTGGAGTCACCCGAAGGACTTTCAGGAGTTCAAGATGTGTTTCACGTTTCCCAGTTGAAGAAGTGCCATGCAGAGATGGCCAATATTCCCTTGTAAGGACGCTTGACCGCGGAAAGGATAATGATGTTCCACGAAGTGGAATATGGACTTCATAAGTATAAGTTTTTATCTCGGTATGAGGGATATCCCACGAGGATGAAGAGATGAATTACTATTGGATATAAAGGAGGTATGATGTCGGAAGTATGGATCAATGGAAACACCATGATGAGTTCGAGTAATCATGTCCTAGTTTGGTGCCAATAGAAGGAAGGAAGACAGTACAATTGGATGGATTTAAGAATACTAGGAATTTGGAAGATGGAATAATGATAAGTTGCCCAATGATAAGTTCAAGGATTACAAGTGACGAGATGGGCCATAACCCACAGGCCCCAGAACCTGCCAAGAAGCAAGCACATTCTTGCTGAAGGAAAAACCCTCGAGGAAGTTACGATTTTATCGACAGACGATTTTATAGGAGTTTACGCAAAACCTGATAGTTGTGAAGGAACGATAGATGTTTGTCTGGCTTGCAGAATCAATGGATTATTCCGAACTTGGTTCGTCGACGAGAGAAATTTTGCAATGCTTGTGAGGATGACCGAGTGTTACAATGCGAGATTCGCTAAACTGTATACAAGGTAATGATTTGGGTGCGGGATGGATTGATCACCATACCGACTTACTCTTATTATTCGCCTTGCTATATGGGATGGTAAATCTGAGTGACTTACCTATAGTGGAGAGACGAGGATCAAAACCTTGTTTAAGCCTTAGAATGGTATAGGTATTTTTCCTTGTACAAGGCAGTTTTTGCCAACCGTAGGTTATACGGTGAGGATCAACCTAGACCCATTTCCTGCAGGAGAAACCATAAATTGTTGAGCACCATGAGATATCGATAGTTGTTTAGTTTTGGCGCCAGACCCGTCAGCTAAGAAGACCCAATCTCGGAAGAACCTTACCAAGATGAAAGGATAGAAAAATTGTGGTAAGGTTATGCCACTACCGGAAGAGCCCGGATAAGGAATTATCCTGAAGATCTGAGAAGACCGGCCCTGTCAAGAATAAGGATGGAGTATATGAGTATTTATGGGACCGTAACAATCTTTTAAGGGTGGTAGCACCCGAGACCCCGGAGACGATCTAAGGATTTTGAGGAGACCCCCAAACCCTAACCTTTTCTTTCTAGCCTCTCCGAATCTCGAGGACGAGATTCCTTTTAAGGGTGGTAGGTTTGTAACATCCCAAAATTCTAAATTTTGAAATGTTATAATAAATAGATAGATTTGATTGATTGTTTGATTGATTGTCTGAAAGTGAGTGAATTCGAAACTTTTGAAAGTTAAAAGAGAGGGAATAAAAGGACTTTCCCAAACTTTCATATTTGCTTCTTGATCTCCATGAATTCAAATTCTTTTCAACACAAAGCCCTAGGGAGAAGATGACATGACTTCTTCCATTTAAAATGAAAAGGGTGTTTGAAAAATATTTGAATTCCATTGGGAAATATTTTCCAATTCAGAAACTTTATGCAACTCAATGATTTTCACGAGAGAAGATAAAATGACTTCTTAAAATTATGAAATATGAGTTGGGAGTTTCAAAGGATCAATTTCAAGTCCTTTTGGAATTAATTTTCAATTTGGATTTATTTGAGTTTTATTCAAATTATTTTTCTCCAAAAACAAAATATATGGAAATTAGGGTAACATGATTCCCTACATTAGAAAATTGGAGAAAAATTAATTTGAAATCATTTTGGTACTTTTAAAATGATTTTTGTTGGATTTTAATAGACCAGTAGCACTCTTTGATTTATCTGAATTTGTGTGTATTTTATGTGGTGCTACAAAAATGTTCACATTGTAGGAAATCTTTTTCTGAAAATTTTGATATATAATATGCCTATATAAAGTTTTATTTTCATTTTCGTTTTCTTTGTTTACCGCATTCTGTTTAAAAAAAACTGCAAGCGCGCCTGAATCTAACTGTCGGACACGTGCGCATCATAGTACCAGCGGGCGCCCTATTTTTTTTCTTTATCCTATATGGGCCAGGCCCAGCCAGCCTTTTCAGTTTTCTTTTCTTAGGCCGAATTTTCAAAAAAAAAAAAAAACTGCACCGCGCACGCTGCGGCCGGCCGACGGCCTTTAGGGCCATCGCCTCTTTTCTTCTCTGTTTCGTATATTTTCGTCTATGTTTAATCCCACATTGCCTAGCCTTTGACCTCTAAACCTCTTTTCCACCAATAAATATAGACCCATAGAGCCTTCAAAAATCATCCGACTCGGGTTAAATCAATATTTTGGTTTGACTAGATTCATTTAAGAAAAATATATTTCTACTCTCCGACGCGACTTCTAGAAATTTTCTCTTCTCTTCAGAGTCATCTTTTGTCTGCCTTATAAAGGTATCTTTCTTTGTTTTTTTTTCTTCTTATACTTTCGTAGTTTTTTTTGACTAACATGATAAAATAATTAGATTATCAATTAGTCTACGTATTTATACATTAGACCCTAGCCTGCAGCTATTTTTTCTTCCGTAAAACAGCTTGATCCTGATTTTTCAAATAGCCATAACTTTTTACTCGTTAGTCCAAATCCAAAGAAACCAACGCCCACGTCTTCGTTATAATCCCCTCTATCCAGTAATCCAACTCAAACATGTTTTTGAAAAGTTTAAAATTTGAATTAGACCAGATTTGAATTCAAACTTCGTTTGATCATAACTTGAGTTTCGTAGCTCCGTTTGAGTTGATTCTTTTTGCAAATCGAAGCTTTTGACCTAAACTTTCTAATAAGGCCAAATTCACATAATTTTGGTACTGTTAGAAATTGTTTTATCTTGCGAGAACTATTGGCTTGGTTTTGATGTTTTCTGAATCGTCTTCTTCGTTCTTTCTGATCTTTTGAGTGATTGCTTATGTGTGGTTACTATTGCTTGCTTAAGATAGATTGACCGGAGTGTGACGAGTAGAGTTATCAAGAGTTATGAGTGCGAATCATCTTCATCAACATTGCAGGCAAGTTCACACTTTGATCATACATTTTTTCTACAACCCAGTTTTATTGCATTAGATCAATCCTCACACATTGCATGATTAGGATCTAATTAAATTGTGGGATGGGAAGTAGTTGATGAGGTAGGAACCTATTGCCCTGCATTCAAACCTTTGGGAGTTACTTCTACGTTTGCTTACTATGCCATGCTATGCTAGTAGACGTGGATTGGGTGAGTGATATCCATGACAGATGTGAGATTGATAATTAATGGTTTATCTAAGGTGGCAACTTAAACACACATCTGGGTGGGCTGAGGCACCTGGGGTTTCCAGGACTTGCCTGTTTTCTTTTGGATCGCCACCCAGGCTCAAAGGGATCATGAGATTATTCATACTAGAAACTTCCGTGTGCAGCCACAAGCCATTATGGGCTCTGGCATAGTTGAGTAAGTTGTGCGAACTCTTACAGTGGTAGACTAGCAGATGTAGGGGAAAGTAGGTGTACCGGTCTACCCGTCGTAAGGTGCTAGCGCTTCTGAAAGACTGTGTCTCGGTCATCCGTCTTCTCAAACACCCTGTAGTGCGAGAAACCAAACGGAGGCGATCGAGTCTTGTGGGGAAAAGTGTGCAAACCTTTGCAGAGTGTAACAAACTAATCAGGGTTAGCCGTGTCCCCGGTTATGGACATCTTGAGTATCTAGTTTTTGGATTATCCTGTTGATCTCATCACGTTACTTTAAATAAATATTGTTGGGTTTAATGATGTTACTTAATTGGGATTGAGAATGCTGTCAACCATTCTCAATGTTCAACAACCACCATGATAGTTAAATAAAATTTATTCCTTTGCAGTAGGGAAAAATTGGCTTTTCGCAAAAACCTTATAACCATAGAGCTTTTCCACCAGCCAAATATGCATGTAGTGATAGCCTTTATTCATCATTTTCTCTATGGTGTGAATTTGCCAGTACATTCAATGTACTGACCCGTTTCAGGCTGCAACGTCTCATGTTGCAGGTTTCTTACGACGAGTAAGTGATACGTTAGGGTTACGATTCTACACTCAACTTTGCCGTTGGTGTTGATGGGAATCCACAACCTTGTTACTTCCGCTATTTTGGATTTGAGGTAATAGTATTTACGTTACTTATACATGTGATTTACCTCTGTTATAAATCCTCGAGTACTGTGTGTGTCAGCATACCGATCCAGGGATGACACTTAAGCACAGAGACTTGACCCATTCGGGTCGGGTCACTATAGAGCTCAAGCTTGGGGATGCCCAAGGCACCCAAAGCAAATATTCAAGGAGACTCAAGCATCTAAGCTTGGGGATACCCCGGAAGGCATCCCATCTTTCTTCAACAAGTATCGATATGTTTTCGGATTCGTTTCGTTCATGCGATATGTGCAAATCTTGGAGCATCTTTTGCATTTAGTTTTCACTTTTCTTTTATGCACCATGCTGGTATGAGATAGTCTTTGGTTGATTTATAGAATGCTCATTGCACTTCACTTATATCTTTTGAGTATGACTTTATAGAATGCTTCATGTGCTTCACTTATATCATTTGAAGTTTGGATTGCCTGTTTCTCTTCACATAGAAAACCGCCATTTATAGAATGCTCTTTTGCTCCACTTATATTTGTTAGAGCGTGGTCATACCTTTTGTAGAAAGAATTAAACTCTCTTGCTTCACTTATATCTATTTAGAGAGATGACATGAATTGGTCATTCACATGGTTAGTCATAAAATCCTACATAAAACTTGTAGATCACTGAATATGATATATTTGATTCCTTGCAATAGTTTTGCGATATAAAGGTGGTGATATTAGAGTCGTGTTAGTGGGTAGTTGTGAAATTGAGAGATACTTGTGTTGAGGTTTGCAAGTCCCGTAGCATGCACGTAAGGTAAACGTTGTGTGACAAATTTGAAGCATGGGGTGTTCTTTGATTGCTTTCCTTATGAGTGGCGGTCGGGGACGAGCGATGGTCTTTTCCTACCAATCTATCCCCTAGGGGCATGCGTAGTAGTACTTTGCTTTGAGGGCTAATAAGCTTTTGCAATAAGTATATGAGTTCTTTATGACTAATGTTGAGTGCATGGATTATACGCACTCTCACCCTTCCATCATTGCTAGCCTCTTCTGTACTGTGCATTGCCCTTTCTCACCTCGAGAGTTGGTGCAAACTTCACCGGTGCATCCAAACCCCGTGATATGATACGCTCTATCACACATACACCTCCTTATATCTTCCTCAAAACAGCCACCATACCTACCTATCATGGCATTTTCATAGCCATTTCGAGATATATTGACATGCAACTTCCATCATCATCATATACATGACTTGAGCATTTATTGTCATATTGCTTTGCATGATCATAAGATAGCTAGCATGATGTTTTCATGGCTTGTCCGTTTTTTGATGTCATTGCTACACTAGATCATTGCACATCCCGGTACACTGTCGGAGGCATTCATATAGAGTCATATCTTTGTTCTAGTATCGAGTTGTAATATTGAGTTGTAAGTAAATAAAAGTGTGATGATCATCATTATTAGAACATTGTCCCATGTGAGGTTATCAAAATAAAAGAGGCCAAAGAAGCCCAAATAAAAAAAGAGGCCAAAGAAACCCACCAAAAAAAGAGAAAAAAACAAAAAATGAAAGAAAAAGAGAGAAGGGACAATGTTACTATCCTTTTACCATTGTGCTTCAAAGTAGCACCATGTTCTTCATATAGAGAGTCTCATTGAGTTATCACTTTCATATACTAGTGGGAATTTTCATTATAGAACTTGGCTTGTATATTCCGATAACGGGCTTCCTCAAATGCCCGAGGTCTTCATGAGCAAGCAAGTTGGATGCACACCCACTTAGTTTCAGTTTGAGCTTTCATATACTTATAGCTCTAGTGCATCCGTTGCATGGAAATCCCTACTCCTCACATTGACATCAATTGATGGGCATCTCCATAGCCCGTTGATTAGCCGCGTCGATGTGAGACTTTCTCTTTTCTTTTGTCTTCTCCACACAAACTCCACCATCATATTCTATTCCACCTATAGTACTATGTCCATGGCTCACGCTTATGTATTGCGTGAGGGTTTAAAAGGCTGAAGCCCATTAAAAAGTATGAACCAATTGCTCGGCTTGTCATCGGGGTTGTGCATGATGGGAGCATTTTGTGTGACGAAAATGAAGCATGGCCAAACTATATGATTTTGTAGGGATGACCCTTCTTTGGCTATGTTATTTTGAGAGGACATGATGCTTTATTAGTATGCTCGAAGTATTATTGTCTTAATGTCAAATGATAGACTATTGCTTTGAATCACTTGTGTCTTAATATTCATGCCATGATTAGATTACATGATCAAGATTATGCTAGGTAGCATTCCACATCAAAAATTGTCTTTTTTATCATTTACCTACTCGAGGACGAGCAGGAATTAAGCTTGGGGATCCCGATACGTCTCCGTCGTATCTATAAATTTTTATTGTTCCATGCCAATATTCTACAACTTTCATATACTTTTGGCAACTTTTTATACTATTTTTGGGACTAACATATTGATCCAGTGCCCAGTGCCAGTTCCTGTTTGTTGCATGTTTTTTGTTTCGCAGAAAATTCATATCAAACAGAGTCCAAACGGGATAAAAACTGACGTAGAATTTTTTGTAATATATGTGATTTTTGGGAAGAAGAATCAACGCGGGACGATGCCGGATGGGGCCACGAGGCAGGGGGCGCGCCATGGGCCCTCGTGGCCACCCCGTAAGGCAGTTAGTGCCTTCTTTTGCCGCAAGAAAGCTAATATCCGAATAGAGATCGTGTCCAAAATTCAGCCCAATCGTAGTTACGGATCTCCGGGAATTTAAGAAATGGTGAAAGGGCAGAATCAGGGAGCGCAGAAACAGAGAGAGACAAAGAGACAGATCCAATCTCGAGGGGCTCTTGCCCCTCCCACACCATGGAGACCATGGACCAGAGGGGAAACCCTTCTCCCATCTAGGGAGAAGGTCAAGGAAGAAGAAGAAGGAGGGGGGCTCTCTCCCCCTCGCTTCCGGTGGCACCGGAGTGCCGCCGGGGCCATCATCATCACCGCAATCTTCACCAACAACTTCACCGCCGTCATCACCAACTCTTCCCCCCTCTATGCAGCTGTGTAAACCCTCTTTTACCCACTGTAATCTCTACTTAAACATGGTGCTCAACGCTATATATTATTTCCCAATGATGTATGGCTATCCTATGATGTTTAAGTAGATCCGTTTTGTCCTATGCTTTAATTGATGATCGTGATTGGTTTGAGTTGCATGTTTTATTATTGGTGCTATCCTATGGTGCTCTCCGTGTCACACAAGCATGAGGGATCCCCACTGTAGGGTGCTGCAATACGTTCATGATTTGCTTATGGTGGGTGGCGTGAGTGACAGAAGCACATACCCGAGTAAGCAGGTTGTTTGCATATGGGAGTAAAGAGGACTTGATACTTTAATGCTATGGTTGGGTTTTACCTTAATGATCTTTAGTAGTTGCGGATGCTTGCTAGAGTTCCAATCATAAGTGCATATGATCAAAGTATAGAAAGTATGTTAGCTTATGCCTCTCCCTCAAATAAAATTGCAATAACGATTACCGGTCTAGTTATCAATTGCCTAGGGACAAATAAGTTTCTTGTGTGACAAAAAGCTCTCTACTAAACCTAACTTAGTTGTGTCTTTATCTAAACATCCCCTACTTTTTATTCATGCGCTCTTTATTATCTTGCAAATCTATCCAACAACACCTACAAAGTATTTCTAGTTTCATACTTGTTCTAGGTAAAGCGAACGTTAAGCGTGCGTAGAGTTGTATTGGTGGTTGATAGAACTTGAGGGAATATTTGTTCTACCTTTAGCTTCTCGTTGGGTTCGACACTCTTACTTATCGAAAGAGGCTACAATTGACCCCCTATACTTGTGGGTTATCACACCCATCCCCGCCTCCCAATCTCTACTCCTAAAGAGGAGTCTGCGGTCGTGATGGTAGGTCGTGGTACGTCGTTTGTTTCGATTGTTTCGCTTCCAATCGTACATCAGATCTCTTTCCTTCGCCCAGGTCTCTCCTGATGGAATAATCGGCATATTATCTCCCCGTTTTCGGGTAATAATGCAATCTCTTTGCATAACAATCCACGATGGAGTGAAAGAAAAAAGGAGCGCCGCCTTCTCCCACCCCCGCCATGCGGCCTCCACGCCAGTGATGCTGACGCCCCCACTAGATGGACCACCACCCCATTGGCGACCCCGGCGGCCTAACACATCACGACCATTAAACCTAAGCATGCCCCCTGCCGCGATGCCCTAGCCGTTGCATGTCCCTCCACCGGCAGCCTCACGGCAACCGAGGAACGGGATCCAGTGGCGTCTTGGAACAACGAGAGGTGATGGAGAGAGGCTTGTAACGACATCCGGATATCCAGTAGTGGCCTCTCATCCGCCCAGCTCAGGTGGTTGTTTCCCATCCGCTGACACACCTTGTAACAAGGCGAAGCTAGGTTGGGTCATGCTTGGGCAGGCGTAGCTCGAACAGATGGAGCGAAGCGGAAGGTACATCAGGTATGAAGCTTCGCCGGGCGAGATGGCTGTAAAAGAAGTGGACAAGTTCTCGAAGATTCTTTGGCTTGTCGTGTTCGTCGGGCTCTCTTACTATTTTGTTATTGAGCATGCCAACTTACTGATTTGGCTTTAGGAATTGGCGGTTGGGATTGAATAAAGTTACTAATACAAATTATTTTGATGCGTGCTAATGACATATCCCTAAACCTGCATCTCTATTGTTTGTGTCTCAGGGCTATATTGTGGTGGATAAGGCTGATGGGCATTGATGAATTTCATATGGAGCTTATAGCACGGCAAGGGAGAACCTTGATTTCTGTCTCGTGTTACATCTTGTACTGGTAATGTTTCATGTTGTGTTGGACCACCAAACTTTCAGAAATATGAGCATTAAGCATCAAAGCTTTCTCTTTCTCAGCATACAATTGATGTGGTTGTGAATGAATCATAGTTTAGATGAATATATAGTGAAGCTGGACTGAATAATTTTGTAGCTTGCCCCTAGCCCCTAACTGCATGTGTGCATGTACATGCTAAATTCGGTAGCGTGTTTTACCTTTGAGTAAAAGGGATTAGGTAAAAATTAGATGTAAGAATACAAATTTTGATAACATATACAAATTCCAAATTTATATTCAGTCTCATGGCCAGTTCAATTACTTCTCTTTTGATGTTATTGGTCATATAATAAATTGGCTTTTTAGTTTTCCACGTCATTGCAATTTAAAATAATTTAGTCCACATTGTTCTTTGGCTTGCCGTGTTCGTCGGGCTCTCTTACTAATTTGTTATTGAGCATGCCAACTTACTGATTTGATTTGATAAGTTGGCTTCGGGAATTGGCGGTTGGGATTGAATGAACTTGTTAATACAGATTCTTTTGGTGTGTGCTAATGACATATCCCTAAATCTGCATCTCTATTGTTTGTGTGTCAGGGCTATATTGTGGTGGATAAGGCTGATGGACATTGATGAATTTCATATGGAGCTTATAGCATGGCAAGGGAGAACCTTGATTTCTGTCTCGTGTTACATCTTGTATCGTTGTTTCATGCTGTGTTGGACCACCAATTTTTCAGAAATATAAGCATTAAGCATTAGAGCTTTCTCTTTCTCAGTATGACAAATTGATGTGGTTGTGAATGAATCATAGTTTAGATGAATATATACTAAAGCTAGACTGAATAATTTTGTAGCTTGCCCCTAGCCCCTAACTGCATGTGCAAATGTACATGCTAAATTTTGTAGCATGTTTTACCTTTGAGTAAAAGGGATCAGGTAAAAAGTAGATGTAAGAATATAAATTTTCATAACATATACAAATTCCAAATTTATATTCAGCCTCGTTGCCAGTTCAAATACTTCTCTTTTGATGTTATTGGTGATGTAATAAATTGGCTTTTTAGTTTTCCACATCATTGCAATTTAAAACAATTTAGTCCACACTGTTTTGGAGATTAGTTTCGTCAGCAAAAAAATTATGAATTGAATTGGATGCACATATACTGGCACACTCACTGACATTTACTAGGTGCACATTCACTTTCCATGTTTAAATAATGTTAAAGACCCGACCTTTGTAGCAGCAAGTAGAAAGGAGCAGATCAAGGAACTAGAGCAGAAAATAACAAAAAGATTGGGTATAGGCAGCAACAGGTAGAATCAGAGCAGAGGAGGATACATGGTTCATGTTCAATTTACAATCTGCCCAAAAGCAACCAGCATATGGAGTAAGAAAAAGCTACTAAAAGAAAAATCAATAAACACCTACATGTCGGCTCCTCATTGGACACAACCAATCTCATTACTTGGTCCGTTCGGGGCTAGTGATGTGCGCTGGACGCCGACTGAAAGGTCGAAGCTTCCTCCTGTTTACCTGCTGGCTTTCGTTCAGTGTAGCTTCTAGGCCCTAAGCATCTGCAATATGCAGGCCCATGACAAATAATCTATAGATTGATTCTCATTTATGAAATATTTCTATTTTTTCCTATAGGGGCTTATCCAATAATACGTTGAAGGATACAGTCCCGCATTCTCTTAACTTACACAGTTGTATCTAGTTTTCTTCATGTGCATAAACATGTGAACGTGGTATGGTTATGTGTTATGAGTCCATGAAAAAATGATCATTTTCACAACCTATCCAGCAACCTATGCATGAAGTTTCTAATATGAGTAATACTATAAGATAGCTTGCCAATTTTATTGAAACTTCATGAGTTATCTTTTAGTTTGTTACTTGTAGCTATCTAATTCAATCTACATATTCAATTCGTAAATGCATAGATATTGTTGTCATATACTTGCTCTTTCTTTAAGACCACCAATGATAAGCTATGTTACGTTCCTTTTATATTGTCCCATCTGTATTTTCATATGTAAATGCAGCTTTACTGGAAATCCAATAAATAAAACCTTGTTTGGTATTGAAGAATAAATAGAAGATGAAGCAACTTGCACCTATTATCTGGTATTTTTTTCCAATTCTAACAGTACTTACTTTTTTGCCTTATAAATATGTTGGGCCCGTTTTAAGTGCGGTGGATGCGGTTGTGTTGGCATCGGGCAGCTGCGTGTGGGCCAAGTCCTGGCCAGATTCAACAGGGTTGTAGCTAGGATTTAGCTTGTGGCGCGAGGTGTGGGCAGAGGACCTCTGGGTCTCTGGTGGGGAGTGATCTGCCACGGCGGCTTGGGCGTGGCAGGAGTGGCTCCGGCTTGCCTGGTCTGTTCCAATTTGGATCCAGCTGGTGGAGGGCTTGGGCGTGGTGGGATGTGCACCCGGCCTGGCGGTGGCGTGCTGGCTTTGTTCAAGCCATCTCCTTTGGCGGCTGGTGTAGAGCGGGCAACACGGGGTGGTGGCGGAGATCCTTGCAGGTCGAGGCAATGGGCGTGGTGAAGGCGGTGCAATCTTGTAGAGACATCAACGTCAAGGATCTCATGGCCTGGCCTTGGATCTAGGGCTCGTGCTCAGGCGGACCAGATCTAGGCTCGAGGTGGGACGGTGGTTCCTACTTCGGGCAGGTGTGGTTGGGCTCGGTCAGGGTGATGCCCACGAGCAGCAAGATTTCTCCTTGTGGGCACGGTCCGAGGTGGAGGTGGTCGTTACATTGCCACACCATCGAGTGCATCGGCGACGATGGTCACAGACGTGGCGTCGTGATTGCTTTCCTGGGCCAAGGACACGGGGCTATGGTTGAGGCTTGCTTCACGGCGGTCAGCAACAGGCAATGGATACCCCTCCCCCGGTCCACCAAGATTGGCTGGGGACACAAGTGTGGTAGGTTCCTACCGTGGAGGCGCTGACCCAGACCCAGTTCCTGATGCTAGGCTAGCAGTGGATGGGATAACTCTGCTTCTTCTACTACGGTTCAGTCAGTTGCCACTGAATACTTATATCATGTTGTATGTCTCATCCCTGGAAGCAACCAAAAAGGTTATTCGTCTACGCTTTGAAATAGTAAGAAACATAGCTAATTATTCACCTTTAGGGTATAGCTTTTATAATATTCCTTATATTCCACAAGTTCTGGAGCTATTGAGTAAGCATAAATTGGTTGAACAAATTGAGGGTGCTCGTGAAATTTTCTTTGAAGTTCATCAAATCCCTTTGACAATGGTTAAAACAAATTGGCTTCAACTATTTCTCAACCGATTTCGAAGCCATTGGTTAGTTGCTGAATAATAATTGACATGTTTTTTGTAAACCTCTTTCTTTCTTGGTTCTTATTTAGCTGTTTTCAGTATGATCAAAGTGGATTTGGAGCAGGGTGACGACGTAACATACTGGTGATGCAATGACCAAGGAGGTTCTCATTTAGTTATATTCTGTAGAATCAAAGTGGAAGGGCTTGTGGAGGAGATGTGATGACAACGATGCAACAAAAGTCTTAGGGTATCTCTAACACCGACCTTCAAACCGCCAACAACCCTTCGGATGTGTTCTTTCATCGGACGCGGTCCTGTATTGGTCCGCAGGCCAGTCCGGACACGCTTTTCCCCACAAACGGAGACAAAGTGGGAGGGGGGCCTTTGCGAGCGTACGGACCGCTACCATGCCCGCTCTTGACTACCCTGACTCACCCAAACCCCCTTCACTTGCCCGTGTGCGTTCCCGACAGACGCCAGATGTCCTGCATTCATGCCACTGTAGAGCGGCCGCTTCGCAATGACGCATGCCCAAAGCGGATGTGGCATTTCACTGGCGCCGACATTGGAATGGCGCGTGCGTTATTTCATGTCCATATGCCCCCTTTTCTTATTATTTTTAGTATAGTGAGGCGCCTTATATCTTACATCTTTTATGGTGTTTCACTTTAGACGGCGTACATAGTAAGAGTGAGACAACAAAATGATGACACAGAAGCTACATACAGAGTTAAGGGGAACGATTGAGAGGATAAATGATGTATGGGAAGCAAGGGGCAATGATTGAAATACTAAATGATGTATGGGAAGATAATGTGATGGACGACAAGTTTAATGAAAAAGAGCAGCTAAAGTGATGCATGGTGTTTGTTAGAATAGAGAGAAGGAATGATTGTTGGCCCGTGACAACGCATGGGCAGTCAACTAGTTAGTTGTAGTGGTGTGCATTCTCTTTCCAATGTTCTTCCTCTTCCTCGTGACTTTTGATATTTCCTTAGAGCATCTTCAACAGAAGCTCAAAAAATCGGCGCGCTAAAATAATTTTACCGTGCCATTTTAGTAATTTTAGCGCGTTGTGGCCGATTGAGTCCAGTAGAGGCACAAAAATATAGCGCGCAACGGACAGCGCTCAACAGTCCAGCAGACGCACTAAAAAATAAAGCGCCATAAATACATCTACAATAAACAGATTCCTAAACATTTACAAATAAGTCCATCTGATCAAAACAAAAACCGCAATTAGGTTCCCAATGATTGGAGCAAGCTAGCTTGTTGACCCTGCAAATCATCTTCCACCGGCCACGGCAAGCGAGCTAGCTTACCGTGATCGTTGGAATCGCAAACGCGAGCTAGCTAGCTTTAGGTTCCTTAATCGTTGGAGCAAGCTAGCAGAAGGGACAACGGCGGCTCCCGGCCGGCACGCGCTCCCGGCCAGCGAACTCGAGGCGGTGAGCTGCAGCCGGCGAGTAGAAGGGCAGCGTCGGCTCCGCTACGTGCTAGGACGAGCAGAGACGAGCACGTAGAGAAGTGGCGGTGGTCGGCGGCGGCGCACTGCAGGGAATGGCTGCAACGGCGAGCTCGACGCGGGACGAGCAGAGGGAGCGGAGCAGTTGGTTTTCGCGCTTCAAATTGTCCAGCGTGATGTACGCCGCGCATCAAATATTCCGCATGCGATGCAGAAATTCCCAGCGCGCTGGATAGATTTTGCAGCGTCTGTTGAAGATGCTCTGCGCGTTAAATTGGCGTATTTTCCAGCGGGCTCTTATTATGCACTAAAATTAGGAATGTTTTATCAGTTATTTGTACGAGACGGTGAAAAGTAATAATAATGACCATCACGAGACGATGACGGCACACTCCACTGATAGCAAAGACAATGAAGATTAAATAGTACTAATAATGCACATGAAGCACGCTCCCTTCGGGTCTACTTTATCTGGTCAACAAAAGCTTGGACGCCGTGATCCGACGAGCCGCCGTCGGCCAGCGCCGCACGCGCCCTCTCCTTCCAGCTGGCCGCTCGTAGTCCCATCGCTCCCGCCTCCGGCCCGCTCATGACCTCTTCGATGGATAGATGGAGTGCTTCCCTTGTCACCGGCGTCGGCGCACGGACGCCGAGTCGGTACACATCCACCAGGAATTTCGCGTTGATGTTCTGGTCGGACCACCTCGGGCAGGCAACGACCGGCACGCCCGCGGCGAGCGCCTCCGTGGTGGAGTTCCACCCGCAGTGCGTGACGAAGCAGCCGATCGCGCCGTGCGCGAGCACGTGCGCCTGCCTGCACCACGGGACGACCTTGCCTCTGTCGCACAAGGTGGCCGCCGTGACGCCGTCCAGGGTGCCCTGGAAGAGCACCGCGCGGTTGTCGTCGCGCATCACCCAGAGGAACGGCCGGCCCATGCTGGCCAGCCCCGCCGCTATCTCGGCAGTCTCGTCGTCGCCCGTCTTCACGAGGCTCCCGAACGCAACGAACACCACCGAGCGCGGCGCCTGCGCGTTGAGCCACGCGATGCAGCCGTCGTCACCGGAGGACCCGTCGATTTCGCCGATTTCCGGCTTGATGAGAGGGCCGACTGGTATAACCGGCAGGTGCTCGCTAAGCGCCGCGACGGCCTCGTGCTCCAGCTCGTCGAAGGTGCTGACGAACACCCACGATACCTTCTCGCGGATGACGCTGAGATCCGCGAAGAGCATCTCTCGCCACATGTCCTGGTCGGAGGCGTAAATCAGGAGGGGACGGAGGTCGTCCATGGCGAGGTCCGGGAGCCCAGGGATCGCCAGTAGCGAGCGGCCGGACGCGTCGCCGTCCGGCTCGGGAAAGGCCGCGAGCGAGTGCACGTAGTGGTAGTACACGGAGAGCAGGGCGCAGGACTGGATCCACAGCATGCCGCAGGGGAGGCCCATCTCGCCAGCCACGCGGAGCGCCCACGGGACGAAGGCGTTGGTCACGACGCACGTCACCGGCCGCCCGGCCTCGGCCTCCCGGCGGATGAGCTCCTTGAGCGCCGCCGGTCCAGCGGCCTCGACATGGCGCGCCATGTCGCCGGCGTCGCTGAACCGTGGATCCTCCGGCTCCCACAGCCCGCCGCCGCGCAGGCGCTCGAACCGGAACCCCGCGCGCTCGTGGCCGTCGCCGTCGCCGTCCTCCTCCACGCGGACGGCTGCTCGGAGAGCGGTGGTGAAGGTGACTAGCACGCCCTTGGCGGCCAGGCGCCGGCCAAGGCGCATGAGGGGGTTGATGTGGCCCTGGAATGGGGTGGACACGAGGAGGGCGTGCGGCTGAACAGGCGGCGGCGGCGGCGGCGTCATCATGGCGATTGTGTCCGTGGCAGCTGCTTCAACTACTATTGTCCTACACTCTTGAAATAGGCGATCTACCGCTGGCGCAAGCGTCTGCTGTTGGAGTTGCTGGGATTTTTGACAGCGAAACGTTGGGAGTTGCTGGGATTTTAGACTACTCACAAGCACGGCAACAAAAAATAGTCACCACAAATCTAGCTCAGCTCTGCTGTACTTCTCAACTTTCATCGTTGATGCCGATGACAGGCTCCCACTTGGAGTAATCAAGGACTTGAGCGGTATCGATGCATTGTTTTTTTGCCTATACACATCTCCATCTTGTGATATCTTGCATACGACTGTTATACGTATACCCCGGATCATGTAACCTGGTCTATGATCTTCCCAAGTGGCTCATTAATTTACGGCCAAATAATGGACCGGTCACCCCGCAAAATAAAAGTAAAACAAAAGAGAACTGGTCGATGCGTCCACTGCAGCAGCTGCACGTACCATCATACTCCCCAAAAATGATGACATGAATGTATGTATAACTAAAACAGTTTGTTTAACTCACCTCTAAATGTTTTCTAAGGATGTCACATCTAAGCTTTTAATGTTACAAAAGGTGCAACAAAGAACAAAAAAAATACGTTAGATATATCTATTTTAGGCTGCGTTCGGTAGCCCTCCACTTCTCCACTCATGAGCGGAGAGCGCGGAGCACCATATTAGCAGCTCCCCAAATTAAGGGCTTATTTGGGACTGCTCCGCTTCATCAAAATCAGTTTCACTCCACTAAATTTACTTTGGAGCAGTCTCAAGCAGAAGTTGTAGCACTACCAAAGAAAATGTTTGGCTTCCATCTAGCTCCAGCTTCAAGAATGAGAAATTTAGTGGAAAGGATCTATTTGATTGGTTGAGGGCGGAGAAACGAAGGAGTGTCCATTTACCGGTGGCAGTGGTGGGTAATTTTCACCAAACTCCAGTTTCTAGAGTTTTTTGAAGCACCACCTGAGGAGCTTCATAAAAAACTAGGAGTTGTACCCCAGATTTTAGTTTTTTGCGGAGCGGCATATCGTGAAGCTACCCCTTTTTGGCTTGTACTTTCTGAAGCAGAGTTCAATTTTAAGGAGCAGAGCAGTCCCAAACAGGCCCTAACACTGCATGTTGCTCCGCTCCGGAGCGGAGTTGGAGAGCAGGAGGTAGTCCGAACAGGCTCTTAATGACAAGTAATTCTGGACGAAGGGAGTACATCATACGACTTTCAGATCCAAATGACAACTCACCTTCGAACGAAGCGTTTTACTTTTGTCGTTTTTAAACACCCAAGCTACTTTTGTGTCTAGTGCTCCCTCCTATCCAAAATAAGTGTCGTAATTTTGAACTAAGGGTGAACTATCATTAGTTTAAAAACTGCTACACATATTATGGATCACAAGGAGTACTAGATAATTGTTTTTGCATTAAAATGAAAGCATAAATATTTTATTCCGTTTGTCTGTAATATATCTATCCACATTAATATGATTATGGAGAAGATGAGATTTTATTTGACGAACACTTAATTGGTAAGCATTTATTGACATACCAAAAAATATGATTTTATTTGGTAAGTCAATTAGTTCATGATTTATCTAGTAATATTAATGTGATTGTGTGGAGAAATAAGATTGCATTTGGTAAACACTTATTGGCTTACCAAAAATGGTATTTTATTTGGTAAGTTGCTAGGGTGGTACCTTTCGCTAGGTTTTATACAGGTTATATATGTTGTTCATACAGTTCTAACATATTTGCCCATAATTTTCGAAATTGTTCATGTAAATATTTTAAAAAGTTCACGCATGCTAAAAACATCTTCATGTAACTAAAAAATGTTAACACGTTTTTAAAAAGTGATAATGTAAATTATAAAATTGCAAAAAAATGAATATTAACTTCAAAAAAGTGTTCATGTATTCAGAAAAATGTTAGTCAAAATTTAAAAGTTTTTACATAATTTGGAAAATGTTCGTCTAATAAAATATCTTCTCCTTACTACAAAAAGCGTCCATGCATATATTTTTAATTTTCCAATAAAAGTGTTAACGTAATTATGGAAAAATAATTATCTTAGAAATGCACACCTAATTTAAAGTGTTCTGCATTTAAAAGGATTCATGGAATTTCATAATACACATATAATAAAAAATACATGTATTTAAAAAATAGATTTAAGTCCTGTTAAGAAAATGGAAAAAGTAAAAATGGTATATTAAAAATAAATGTAAAAGGCTAAAATGAAAGAGAAAGAAAATTGAAAAGAAAGTAAAAAAATATAAAAAGGGAAAAACCAATAGAGAATGGAAAATAAAAAATAAGGAAAACCAGAAAAGAAAAGAAAAACGACGGCAATTCCTCTCTACTACAATTGGTAACATGCAATGTTCAATATCTTATTTGCTGTTTAATGCCCACTGCATCATTTCATCGATCAAACACACAAGGGACACTTGCACTAGGCAACCAATTTTGCAGTCCTCTTTCTGGGTTTGGGGTTTTTGCTAGGTTTTGTATATCTTTATTTGTATTTTATTCTTACCCATTTTATTATAATTTATTTTGTACTTTTGGTTTTTATTTTAATTCTTTATTCTTTATTTTATTCATTCAATAGCCCAAGTCCATTTTTTGATATGCAGTAATATTATTCCCCCCTTTGCAATGCACATGCAAGTGTCAGTTTTTTAAAAATACTTGATCAATATTTTTAGACGTGAATTTTGTTAGAATTCTAGAATTATGAAAACATTTTCAAACATTTTGAGAAAAATATTTACATTTTTTGAAAAATATGCAAGTAAGAAATGTGCACTTTTATTACAAGTGCTCTTCGCTTTTATAAAAAAAACTATGAATTAAACCAAAAAAACAAAAGAATCTTCACGTTTTTCTAATAAGTTCAAAATTTTTAAAAATGTTCACAATTTTCTTGAAAAAAACATGAACTTGGAACACATTGATGAATTTGATAAACTTTTCATGTAATAAAAAATGTGGCAAATTTTGAAAACATATTCACGATTTTGAATATAGTTCAAAGAATTTAAATTCTCATGTATTGTAAAAATATTCCTAAAATTTAGAAGAAAAAGTTGTTGAATTTCAACATTGTTCACGAATTAAAAATATTGATGAATTTGAAGAAATGTTTGTGAATTTAAAAAGGAGTTCACCAATTCAAAAATGTTAAAAAAATTAAAATATGGTCACGAATATGAAAAGTATTTAATAATTTAACAAACATGACTTCTAGAAAGCATAGATAATTTAAAATCTGTTCACAAATTCTAGAATGTTCATGAATTTTAAAAAACGGATTGAAAAACGAAGGAGGAAACAGAAAAGGAAATAAAAGAAAAACTAGAAAATAATATAAAAAAATTAAAAGATACAATAATGAACTGAGAGAGAAAACAGAAAAGTCTGCAGGGAAAATGTTAAAATGAGAAAAATGGAAAAAGAAAATCAAACACGGAAGCATCCCAACAATGGAGCTAGCAATGCCAGCGCACTAGCGAACGGGCAATATTGCTCGCAGCAGGCCCTAGGAGCGTCGATAACTCGTCTATTGCTGTGCTCTTCTTAGTCCCATTAGACATGGGTCGGCCTAGCCACGTTGGGTGAGCCTTGTTGTAGTACTGCTTGTTGAGAAAAAGCTCTTTGTATCCTTCTTTTCTTTTGAGCTCCGTGTTTCACCTATGTATAGTGTTTTCCTGTTTTTTTAAATAAATCATTGTTTTTGTTATTTCTAGAAATGTAATACAAATACATTTATAAAACAAAATTTCACTAAAAATGTCTGCGTTTTATTTTCGAAATTGTTCATCCAGCTCAAAAAATGTTCTTGCATTTTTATTAAATGGCTTATAAAATTTAAACGAATGTCCATTAAATTATAAAAATTTCATGACATTTTTCAAAATATCTTCATACTACCCAGCAAAATATTAACTGGTTTTAGAAATTATTCATGATATTTTAAAAAATTGGCATGCAATGCAAAACTTTGTTTGTGCAATTTTAAATAAATTTTCATGACATATGAAAACTCATTGTAATAATTTTAAAAAACTTTCACAACAATTATGAAGTGATTGTTCATGAAAATGTAAAATGTTTTCATGCCGTTTAAAAATGTTAATGTATTTAAAAATATGTTGACTAAATCTAGAATATTATTTGTGCATTTTTTTTAAAAATGAAACATATTAAGATAATATTTATTTCATTTATAAAATGTTCATCACACTTAAAAACAGACATTTAGCAAAATATTTTTGAAAGTGTATAAATCCATTCACACATTTTTTTTTAAATCTTGACATGTAAGGAAATGCTCGTATACTAAAACTAGGAGGGTCAAAAAAAGATTGGAAGCAAAGAGAACAAAAGAAAATTAATCCCAGAAGAAAATTGATAAAATCGATAAAGGATAACAGAAGAAGAAAAGTAAGTCGGAAGGTTGCCCAAACTAGTGACCACTTCACATAGAATCTTTCCCAAACCAATTGCATGTAATAGTGTTGGGCCAGCCCATTAGTGCACATGTTGTAGGTGACAAATTTTTACATCTAACACGGATCAGATTGGATCCAATTTAATTAGCCAACGACCCACCCTCATGTCAGCATGACGCCATGCCCACATAGCACATGCGATATGCCTTGACGCTTTGCAAACAGGGGTGCCCTACAATCTTCAGGAATGAAATAAAGAAATTACTCAAGGTGCCAAATGAGACACTATCGGAGAAATATTTGGCTATGCCGAGTGATTTTGGCAACTCAAAAATAGGGCTTTCAAGTATTTGTGAGACAGTGTCTGGAACAAAGTCAGGGGCTTGATAGAAAAATTGTTGCCTGCTGGTGGCAAAGATGTGCTTGTCAAGTTTGTTGCTCAGGTCGTACCTGTTTACTCAATGTCTTGCTTCAAACTTCCTAGAGGACCATGTCATCATATCCCTAATCAGGAAGTTTTGATGGGGAAGCAAGGAAGGAGAAAGAAAGGTTAGTTGGGGTTTCCTAGGAGGTCATGACTAGACCTAATTGTGTGGGAAGTTTAGGCTTCTCAATAGAACTTTTTAACCTTGCCCTGTTAGCTCGACAGGCATGGTGTAGACTCCAGGACACAAACTCTAAGTGCAAGTATCCTCAAGGCAAGGTATTTTCCTACTACGAATTTCGGGCACTAAGCTGGGCAGTTCAACGTCGTAGGTGTGGCATGCGATCGTTGAAGGTAATGTAAAGAAGTTCTAGCCCAAGGACTGATTCGAAGAGTAGGCAATGGTGAAACATTTCAGATATGGTGTGACAACTCGCTGCCCCAAGATTTTAACATGATACCTATCACGAGCTTGTCACTAGATCCACCACAGTGGGCCAGTGTACTTATTTTACACAACACTGGGATTGAACAAGGAGTTTCCCCGAAACATTTTCACAGCTTTTGACTCTAAGGCGATCCTCTCTATTCCTTTATGCACTAGACAGGGTGATGATTTTGGGCTGGAAATCATGATCTAAAAGGAATATTTTTAGTAAGATCAGCTTATCGGATGATTGTCACAACTAAGATCCACCGAGAGGCATGGCTTGATGGGCGGGGAGATTCGTCCAACACCGAGACTGAGTGATGATCATTGTGCAATCATGGAAGATACAAGTGTCATTGAAAATCATAATCTTCCTTTGAAGGTTGGCACAAATGTCCATCCCATCGATAGATTTGTTTCATCACCGAAACATGGCTCAACAAGGAACTATGTCATGTGTGGGAACAATGATTCATGGTGACATTCACTGATGGAGTGCACCATGTCAAGGTGTGCTTGTGCCATTGAGGATCAATACGTCGTATATATCATAAGTAAAACAACGAAGCAGGAAGTGAAATGTTGGACATTCACAGTAATGGAGAGGCTCCATGATACAACTTTGATCCGAGTGTTCGTCACCTTATGGGCGATATGGCACTCCGGGCGAAAGGTGAGCCACGAGCACGACTTCTTAATTCCTAGCTGCACGCATTTATTTTTTGATTGGTTCATCACCAAAATAAATGCTAGTAGGCCGACGATGGGGCAGGTGCGCAGGCAAACTGAAAGAGGTGTCAAGTCGCACTAGATTTCCCAGCATAGGGCTACGACCTGGTACTCCACTTTGCATCATGTTTTCCTACTATTATTTATAGTGTTTTCATGCATTATAACACCTTGTGGAGTAATTCTAATGCCTTCTCTCTCATAATATGCAAGGTTTACACAAAGAGGGAGAATATCGGCAGCTGGAATTATGGACCTAAAAAAGCTATGTCAGAGATACCTATTCTACACATCTCCAAATGAGATGAAATTTTATGGAGAGTTATTTTGGAATATATAATAAATATTGGAGAAAAGAACTACCAGAGGGGGGCTCCCAGGCGCCCACAAGGCACCAGGCGCGCCACCCCCTCCAGGCATGCCCTGGTGGGTAGTGGGGGGCCATGCCCACCTCTGATCCCCATCTTCTGGTACATAAGGTCTTTTGACCCCAAAAAATAAGGAGAGGACTTTCGGGACAGAGCGCCACCGTCTCGAGGCGGAACTTGCGCAGGAGCACTTTTGCCCTCCGGCGGAGTGATTCCGCCGGGGGAACTTCCCTCCCGGAGGGGGAAATTGAAGCCATCGTCATCACCAAAAACCCTCTCATCTTTGGGGGGCCAATCTTCATCAACATATTCAACATCACCATCTCATCTCAAACTCTAGTTCATCTCTTATGTTCAATCTTTGTATCAAAACCTCACATTGGTACATGTGGGTGACTAGTAGTGTTGATTACATCTTGTATTTGATGCTAGCCGGTTTATTTGGTGGAAGATCATATGTTCAGATCCATTATGCTATTTAATATCCCTCTGATCTTGACCATGAATATTATTTGTGAGTAGTTGCCTTTGTTCTTGAGGCCTCGAGATAAGTCATGTTGCAAGTAATCATGTAAATTTGGTATTCGTTCGATATTTTGGTGATATGTATGTTGTGATTCCCTTAGTGGTATTATGTGAACGTCGACTACATGAAACTTCACCATCTTTGGTCCTAAGGGAATGCATTGTGGAGTATTTATTAGATGATGCGTTGCTAGAGTGACAGGAGCTTAAACCCTAGTTTATGCGTTATTCCGTAAGAGGCTGATTTGGATCCATATGTTTAATGCTATGGTTAGATTGCTATCTTAATTCTTCTTTCATAGTTGTGGATGCTTGTGAGGGGGTTAATCATAAGTGGGAGGCTTGTTCCAGTAAGAACAACACCCAAGCACCGGTCCACCCACATATCAAATTATCAAAGTAGCGAACATGAATCAAACAAACATGATGAACCTGACTAGATGAAATTCCCGTGTGTCCTCAAGAACGTTTTACTTATTAACTGAGACCGTTCCGGCCTGTCCTTTGCCACATGAAGGATTGGGCTACCTTGATGCACTTATTGTTACTATTTTACTTGATACTTGTTACAAATTATCTTGCTATCAAACTACCTGTTACCGACAATTTCAGTGCTTACGAAAATTACCTTGTTGAAAACCACTTGTCATTTCCTTCTGCTCCTCATTGGGTTCGACACTCTTACTTATTGAAATGAGTACGATTGATCCCCTATACTTGTGGGTCATCAAGATACTTATCTGGCACCGTTGCCGGGGAGTGAAGCGCTCTTGGTAAGTAGAAATTAGTAAGGAAAAACTTGTACTACATGCTGAAATTTACTGTCACTTGTTACTATGGAAAACAATCCTTTGAGTGGTTTGTTTGAGGTATCTTCACCTCGACCAGAAACACAAATAGTTGCCCCTCAACCTACTGCACCTACTAAAAATATTATTTATGAAAATCCTTCGGGTATGATAGAGAAACTGCTAGCTAATCCTTATGCAGGATATGGAACGAAACATCCTGATATGCATTTGATATATGTGGACAAAATTTCTGGATTGTTTAAGCTTGCAGGTTTACCCAGAGATGAAGTTAAGAAGAAGGTTTTCTCTTTATCTTTGAGGGGGAAGCATAGACATTGTATAGGCTATGCGATGATATTGATCGTGGAATTGGAATCGATTGAAATTGGAATTTCACCAAAAGTTTTATCCTATGCATCTAATTCATCATGATCGGAATTATATATATAATTTTTGGCCTCGTGAAGGAGAAAGTATCGCTCTAGCTTGGGGGAGGCTTAGGTCAATGTTATATTCATGCCCCAATCATGAGCTCTCAAGAGAAATTATTTTTCAAAATTTTTATGCTCGACTTTCTCGTAATGATCAATCCATGCTCGATACTTATTGTGTCGGTTCTTTTATGAAGAAGACTATTGAATTTAGGTGGGATCTTTTAGAAAGAATTAAACGCAACTCTGAACATTGGGAACTCGATGAAGGTAAAGAGACATGTATTAAGCTTGAGTTTGATTGTGTTAAATCTTTTATGAATATCGATGCTTTTCACAAGTTTAGCACTAAATATGGACTTGACTATGAGATAGTAGCCTCTTTTTGTGAATCAATTGCTACTCATGTTGATCTCCCTAAAGAGAAGTGGTTTAAATATCATCCCCCTATTAAGCAAGAAATTAAAGAACAAGTTTTAGTTAAAGATGAAACTATCATTTACAATGTTGATCCAGTAGTCCCTACTGCTTATATTGAAAAACCACCTTTCTCTGTTAGGATAAAGGAATATGCTAAGGTGTCAACAATGGTTTGCAAAAGTAATATTAAAGCACCTAAACCCTCTAAACAAATTAAAGTAGAACCTAGTGTTGCTATGATTAAAGATCTCTTGGTCGAAAATATTGATGGGCATGTTATTTACTTTTGTGATGAAGTTGCTAGAACTGCCAAACCTGACACTAAAGATAAGAACAAGCCAGTTGTTGGCATGCCCATTGTCTCAGTTCAAATAGGAGATCATTTCTATCATGGTTTATGTGATTTGGGTGCTAGCGCGAGTGTTATTCCTTTTACCTTATACCAAGAAATTATGAATGATATAGCACCCGCTGAAATAGAAGACATAGATGTCACTGTTAAACTTGCTAATAGAGATACCATCACCCCACTTGCGATTGTTAGAGATGTTTAAGTATTGTGTGGGAAAATAAAATGCCCTACTAATTTTCTAGTTCTTGGATCCCCACAAGATGACTTTTGTCCCACAATTTTTGGTAGATCTTTCTTGAACACTATCAATGCTAAGATAGATTGCAAGAAAGAAACCGTCAGTGTTAACTTTGGTGATGTGTCTCATGAGTTTAATTTCTCTTAAGTTTAGTAGACAACCTCATGATAAAGAATTACCTAGTAAGGATGAAATAATTGGTCTTGCTTCTATTGCCGTACCTCCTACTGATCCACTAGAACAATATTTGCTAGACCATGAAAATGATATGCACTTGCATGAAAGAAATGAAATAGATAACATATTCTTTGAACAACAACCTATCCTTAAAACACAATTTGCCTATTGAAATTCTAGGAGGTCCTTCTCCACCTAAAGGTGATCATGTGTTTGAATTAAAGCAATTGCCTGACACAGTGAAGTATGCTTATCTTGATGGGAAAAATATATATCATGTTATTATTAGTGCTAACCATTCAGAGCACAAAGAAGAGAGATTATTAAAAATTCTGAGGAAGCACTGTGCTGCCATTGGATATACTCTTGTTGATCTTAAGGACATTAGTCCCACTCTCTGTCAGCACAAGATTAATATGAAACCTGATGCTGAACCCGTTGTTGATCATCAGCGACATTTGAATCCTAAGATGAAAGAAGTGGTAAGAACTAAAATACTAAAGCTTCTAGAAGTAGGTATAATCTATCCCATAGCTGATAGTAGATGGGTAAGTCTTGTTCATCGTATCCCTAAGAAAGGAGGTATTACTGCCATTCCTAATGATAAAAATGAACTTATCCCATAAAGAATAGTGACTGGCTATAGAATGGTAATTGATTTTAGAAAATTAAAAAAAGCTACTACAAAAGATCATTACTGTCGTGGAATTGTCACGACAGATGTCCTAGTGTGAGGACTTAGTCGTGAGGCCAACGCATCTATGTGGTAGCTTGAGAGGGGTTGAGTGGAATCGAGAGATGCAACGCAAGACAAGGGTTTAGATAGCTTCGGGCCCCGGGAAATATCATCCGGTAACAACCCTACATGCTATTTGTGGCTAGGTCTCATTATCATCACGAGGGAGTCGTCGTAAACTGGCTCTCCCAGTTATGTCTAGCCCTAAGATTATTTCTCTCTCCCTCTTGGGGTGCCCTGCCCCTCCTTATATATGTTGGAGGGGCGGGTTACATGTAGAGTCCAACTCGGATTAAGACTTAAACTATTATGAATTTTCTTCATGGGCTTCTTAACATCTTGGGCTTCATAACGTCTTGGGCTTCATAACTCCAGGCGACTCTATCTGCCGAGTTATGACTATCAACCAGTTATCACTGTCTGTCGGGTTATGACTGTCAACCAGTTATCACTGTCTGCCAGTTTATGATGGTTTGTCGGGTTATGACTTCCTGCCAGTTTATGATTGTCTGTCGCTTTATGATGGTCTGCCGGGTTATCATCCGACTTAACACCTGCCAGGTTATTATCTGACTTAACACCTGCCGGGTTATCATCTGACTTAACACTTGCCGGGTTATCATCTGACTTAACACCTGCCGGGTTATCATCTGACTTAGCCATATGTCTTAACTATCTGTCTTAACTGTCTATCTTAACTACCCGCCGGTTTACCAAGTCCCAGCCAGGTTATAACTCCGGTCGGGTCATACCGCGGGGTATATCCCCGACAATTACCCTCTGCCTTTTATTGATCAAATGATAGAAAGACTATCTAAGCACACACACTTTTGCTTTCTTGATGGATATACTAAAGGAAATATGCCCTAGAGGCAATAATAAAGTTGTATTTATATTTCCTTATATCATGATAAATGTTTATTATTCATGCTAGAATTGTATTAACCGGAAACTTAGTACATGTGTGAATACATAGACCAACAGATTGTCCCTAATATGACTCTACTTGACTAGCTCGTTAATCAAAGATGGTTAAGTTTTCTAGCCATGGACATGTGTTGTCATTTGATGAACGGGATCACATCATTAGAGAATGATGTGATGGACAAGACCCATCCGTTAGCTTAGCACCATGATCGTTTAGTTTATTGCTATTGCTTTCTTCATGACTTATACATGTTCCTCTAACTATGAGATTATGCAACTCCCGAATACCGGAGGAACACTTAGTGTGCTATCAAACGTCACAACGTAACTGGGTGATTATAAAGATGCTCTACAGGTGTCTCCGATGGTGTTTGTTGAGTTGGCATAGATCGAGATTAGGATTTGTCACTCCGATTGTTGGAGAGGTATCTCTGGGCCCTCTCGGTAATGCACGTCAGTATAAGCCTTGCAAGCAATGTGACTAATGAGTTAGTTGTTGGATGATGCATTACGGACGAGTAAAGAGACTTGTCGGTGACGAGATTGAACTAGGTATGATGATACCGACGATTGAATCTCGGGCAAGTAACATACAGATGACAAAGGGAACAATGTATGTTGTTGTGCGGTTTGACCGATAAAGATCTTCATAGAATATGTAGGAACCAATATGAGCATCCAGGTTCTGCTGTAGGTTATTGACCGGAGAAGTGTCTCGGTCATGTCTACATAGTTCTCGAACCCATAGGGTCCACACGCTTAACGTTCGATGATGATTTGTATTATGAGTTATGTGATTTGATGACCGAAGTTTGTTTGAAGTCCCGTATGAGATCACGGACATGACGAGGAGTCTCTAAATGGTCAATACGTAAAGATCAATATATTGGAAGGCTATATTCGGACATCAGAAAGGTTCTGAGTGGTTCGGGTATTTTTCGGAGTACTGGAGAGTTATGGGAATTCGCCGGGGAAGTAGTGGGCCTTAATGGGCCATACAGGAAAGGAGAAAGGGGCCTCAAGGGGTGGCCGCGTGCCCCCGCATGGCAAGTCCTAATTGGACTAGGGAGGGGGCGGCGCCCCCTCTCTTTCCTTCTCCCTCTCCTACTCCTTCCCTCTCTCCCCTCTTGGAAAAGGAAGGAGACTTCAACTAGGATTGGTAATCCTAGTTGGACTCCCCCTATAGGCGCGCCCCTCCTAGGCTGGCCTCCTCTTCCCCTGTGACGCCCCAAGACCAGCGCTCCAGATGCCTTTCATGGATTCCGGGTTTCGTCATGTGATTTGCTCGGTTCGTTGCATTCATCATTGCATCATGTGCATTGCATCATGTTATCACGCAACCTTTTTTTTAAAACTCATCTAAATAAAATGCATAGATCTTTGATCTATTTAAATTGAGGGAACTCACATGGTGATTTCTCTATATAACATATCCTCCCAATATATTAGGGAGCTATAGTAAATATTCTAACACACTTGCATTTGAAACTCCTTTCGTCTCTAATATTTTGAAATCCTTGCTCTTTCTCCCTTTGCTCCAATCTAGTTGTGGTGCTTTGATAATATGTCAAAGTAGTCGCATGCCATCTCCGGCAATTTAGATTGTTTGGTCCTCCATATAAATCCTTTGGCTCCTCTTCTCTTTTCCTCTTTCTTTTATGGTATATGGAAAAGAAAACCTTTCTTGTATTTTTTTCTTTCTTTTGGCCAGCCGAGCCGTCCTTCTGGCCTTTTCCAGTTCCCTCCAAGATGGGCCAGAACCCAGGCCGGCCCATTCAGCCAACAGGCCCAACCATCCATCCTAACCCTAGTGCCGACCCATTCCTCTCCTCGATCCCCCTCGTCCTCCTCCCGAGCGCCGCCTTCGCCCGATCCCACCGCTCTCTCGATCCCGGCACACAGCCAGCACCAGGATGTCTCGCTCGCGCCCGATCCCTCCTCTCACTCGTAGGCCCTCTCCTCTCCTTGCGCCTCGACCCGACCCCATCTCCCTCTCTCTGGACCCCCACGCACAGCCACCCAGCTCCCTCTGTCGATTGAGCTGCCGCCCTGAAGCGTCTCCACCGGAGCACACCCGCCATGCTCCTCACCCTCGCAGCCTACGCGCACCTCCAGCCTGCGTCCTTCACCGCTGAGGGAGTCCTGGATTAGGGGGTCCTCGGATAGCCAGACTATATACTTTGGCCGGACTATTGGACTATGAAGATACAAGATCGAAGACTTCGTTCTGTGTCCGAATGAGACTCTCCTTTGCGTGGAAGGCAAGCTTGACGATTCGGATATGTAGATCTCCTCCCTTGTAACCGAATCTGTGTAACCCTAGCCCCTTCGGTGTCTATATAAACCGAAGGGTTTTAGTCCGTAGGACAACAACAATCATACCATAGGCTAGCTTCTAGGGTTTAGCCTCTCCGATCTCATGGTAGATCAACTATTGTAATACTCATATCGTCAAGATCAATCAAGCAGGAGGTAGGGTATTACCTCCATCGAGAGGGCCCGAACCTGGGTAAACATTGTGTCCCCCGCCTCCTGTTACCATCCGCCTTAGACGCACAGTTCGGGACCCCCTACCCGAGATCCGCCGGTTTTGACACCGACATTGGTGCTTTCATTAAGAGTTCCACTGTGCCGTCACTGTAAGGCCTGATGGCTCGCCTTGTTGTCGGGGACAACGTTACCTCTGGGGGAGCCCTGGCTGTAGGCCAAACTCTCTGATTAGGCGGCTTCGTCGTGACCGCCCCATCGGCCGTCGCGCCGACGATGACTTCTCGGGTCATCAAAAACAGCCTCCACGTCGGCTCGGGATTCACCGAGCAGATGGATCCAATGGAGCTCTCTTCTTTGAACGAGCTCTTGGATCGCATCGCCGCCTTGGGAGTCACTACGGACTATGATCGGATCGGGCTTAAACCCGACCAAAGGGAGATTAACTCTCCGCCGGTTACCCATCAGATAGCGGTGGTGGAGGAGCGATGCAGCGATTCTTCCTCTATTTTGAGGACAAACTACATCCGGATTCCCGAGCTCTCCGAGCCAAACACCCGTCCACGGGAGGACATGGCCCAAGCTTCGAACCTAGAATGGAACAGCGGGCTAGTACCATTGGACAACGTCCCAGAGTCCGAACTACCAAGCTCGGAAACTCCTTTGGGTCTCAGACCGGGCCAGGGCTTGGATTTAAATCTACCCACCCACCCTCACATAAGTGATCTTTCCCATATTAGACAAGAGCCCCTAGAGACAATACATCACTATTGGCCAGATTCCTCCTTGCAATAACCAAGGCGAAAGACTGTCGTGAGGAAGACGCAATTTCATTCTTTTGCAAAAATTGCACGGACAAGGGAATCCTCAACGCCATAAGTCGCCGTGATATAACACACTTCGCTGACTTGGCGTCCATAGTACGGAAGTACTGTGCGATGGAAAGCACTTGGAAATCCCAAACACAATTCTGGGATCCTTCGGCTCTAACTAAACCCTCTGTCCGAACTAAAAGGGTGTACTCTCGTAAGTCACCCAATCCAATTACAAAGAAGTGAAGACCCACTATAGGGCGCGGAACCGTATTGGAGGGATGGCTCAATGGGCCATGCAAAATTCACAGTACATCGGATACCATGCCAACACACAGCCTTAGAGCATGTTGGATACTCCGGCAGGTGGCCAGGAGTGGCGAAGACCTCCCCGTCAATAATACCGCAGAGCACCCTCCCACGGAAAATAACAATACATTACTGACAGTCTTCGAGACTTTCGCCTCAAACAATAGGCGCAAGCGGGCACTTCGCAGCCTCGTAGAAGTTTGCCACGTGGCAACGATAAACCCATGGAACGACACGGCCATAACCTTCAATGCCAGTGACGAACCTCAATTCAGCACAACCCGAGCTCCAGCCGATTTGGTCCTTAGTCCAATTGTGGACGGCTTCCGGCTTACTAAAGTACTCATGGACGGTAGCAGCGGATTAAACCTCATCTATGAGGAGACTCTTCAAAAAATGGAAATAGACAAGAGCCACATTGAGCAAAGCAGCATGACCTTCAGAGGAATCATCCCTAGTCGGGAGGCATGATGTGCGGGGAAAATCACACTAGATGTGGTATTCGGCACGCCGGAGAATTACAGGTCCGAAAAAATCACATTCCAAGTGGCCCCGTTTAGTAGCGGATACCACGCCCGAGGGAGTTCTGGATTAGGGGGTGTCCGGATAGCCGGACTATACCTTCGGCCGGACTCCTGGACTATGAAGATACAAGATTGAAGACTTCGTCCCGTGTCCGGAAGGGACTTTTCTTGGCATGGAAGGCAAGCTTGGCGATACGGATATGTAGATCTCCTACCATTGTAACCGACTCTGTGTAACCCTAGCCCTCTCCGGTGTCTATATAAACCGGAGGGCTTTAGTCCGTAGGACGAACAACAATCATACCATAGGCTAGCTTCTAGGGTTTAGCCTCTCTGATCTCGTGGTAGATCTACTCTTGTATTACCCATATCATCAATATTAATCAAGCAGGACGTAGGGTTTTACCTCCATCAAGAGGGCCCGAACCTGGGTAAAACATTGTGTCCCCTGCCTCCTATTACCATCCGCCTAGACGCACAGTTCGGGACCCCCTACCCGAGATCCGCCGGTTTTGACACCGACAACGCCCTTTTAGGGCGAGAGGCATTCACGATCTTCCAAGCTATACCCCATTACGGGTACATGAAGCTCAAGATTCCCGGGCCTAATGGAATCATCACTCCAGCTAGTGATCCGGACATAGCACTCCGTGCCGAAAACAAAACCGCCGCACTGGTTCTCGAAGCGTTCTCCGAAGCCCTCGCGGCCGAAGAACTAACTACGCTGCGCTCTACAATGGACAGGGAAGACGTGATACTTGACAAAAGACCCAAGTCCACCTCTTTTAAACCAGCGGACGAAATAGTCAAATTCCAGGTCCACCCAACAGACCCTTCAAAAACAGCATCCATCGGGGCACAAATGAACCCCACAACAGAAACCGCACTGCGGGAGTTCTTATGCGAGAATTGGGACATCTTCGCCTGGCATCCCACGCAGGCTGGCCAAGCATAGCATAAACATTCTAAAGGGATACAAGCCGGTCAAGCAAACTCTTCGGCGTTTGTCCGAACCCAAGCGACAAGCCATGGGAGAAGAACTCGAGGCCGGATTCATTAGAGAAATAAAACATCCGGATTGTCTAGCAAACCTGGTGATGGTACCAAAGAAGGACAAATCCTGGCGCCTATGCGTCGATTTTAAGGACCTTAACAAGGCTTGCCCCAAGTATCCCTTCCCCCTCCCCCGCATCGATCAAATTATCGATGCTACCATGGGACACGACTCGTTGTGTTTCCTCGACGCATACTCCGGATACCACCAAATCAAGATGGCGGAGCTCGATCAAGCCGCAACAGCATTCATTACTCCATATGGCCCCTTCTGTTTCAGCACCATGCCTTTCGGGCTCAAAAATGCCGGTGCGACCTATCAACGCATGATCCATACATGCCTAGAAGCACAAATCGGCAAAACAGTGGACGCATATGTAGACGATGTGGTAATCAAAACCAGACACGTCGAATCTTTGATAGACGACTTGAGGCTCACGCTAGACAATCTCCGAGCATATGATATTAAGCTCAATCCGGAAAAATGCGTTTTCGGCGTACCCGTCGGAAAGCTCTTGGGCTTCATCGTTTCCAACAGAGGAACTGAAGCGAATCCGGCTAAAATCCAAGCTCCGTCATAGTTGGCTATCCCGACAAACCTCAAGCAAATCCAGAAATTAACTGGATGCGTGGCTGCCTTAAGCTGCTTTATCTCCCGATTGGGAGAAAAGGCATTACCTCTTTATCGCCTTCTTCGGCACACCGAACACATCGAGTGGACGGACGCGGCTACGGCCGGATTGGCAGAAATAAAAGCTGCCTTGGCCAGCAACCCAATCTTGGCCGTGCCAAATATCGGCGAACCAATGTTGTTATATATAGCGGCAACACATCAGGTTGTAAGCGTGGTGCTCGTCGTCGAACAAGAAACGGACGGACATAAGTTCCCGCTTCAAAAGCCGGTATACTACGTATCTACTGCCCTCACTCCATGCAAATCCCGGTACCCACATTATCAAAAGATAGCATACGCGGTCTTCATGGCATCCCGAAAACTATGACACCACTTTCAAGAGTGTTCAATTCTGGTGGCCTGCGAGGTTCCACTCAACGACATTATAAACAACCGCAATGCCACGGGCCGGATTGCTAAATGAGCTATTGAGCTCCTCACGTTTGACATATCATACAAACCACGGCGAGCCATTAAGTCACAAGTACTGGCCGATTTCATCGCCGAATGGACAGAAGCCGAACTCCCTAAAGAATACGGCGCGTACTCCAATTGGATCATGCACTTCGACGACTCTAAAATGTTGGTGGGTCTGGGGGCACGCGTCATCCTGACATCCCCAACCGGAGATATAGTCCAATACGTACTCCAAATATTATACACAGACTCCAACAGCGCAGCCGAATATGAGGCCCTGTTGCATGGTCTCCGGATGGCAGTCTCCATGGGCATTCAACGCCTAGAGGTGCATGGGGATTCGAACCTCGCAATATCCTAGATAAATGGAGATTTTGATGCCAAGGACCCAAAAATGGCGGCTTATCGCAATGCCATCCTCAAAATGTCAGCTCGATTCAAGGGGCTCGAATTCCACCCTGTGGTCCGAGAAAACAATCAAGCAGCGGATATCCTCGCCCAAATCGGTGCTAAGCGCGACCCTGTCCCACCTAATATTTTCCTGGAAAGGTTGTTTAAGCCATCCGTGGTGTGGGACGGGGAGACCGGCAACAATAGTCCGGATCCGGCCACAACACCAGCCCCCGAACACTCTGACGTAATCGGAGGCTCCGCCACCGAGATAACACCTTCGGCCCACGTGATTATGGCTGTCATCACCCCGTGGACAGAACCCTTCTTGGCTTACCTAAATAGGCAAGAACTCCCGAAGGACCAAAACGAGGCATGTTGCATTGTGCGGCGGTCTAAAGCTTACAAGGTCCATGAGGGAGAGCTTTATAAGAAAAGCGCTACTGGAGTACTGCAATGGTGCATCTCTGAGGAGGAAGGACGGCAACTTTTGGCAAAAAATCATGCTGGACTCGGTGGCCATCACGCCGCAGCTCGGGCCCTTGTAAGTAAGGCCTTCTGTACATGTTTCTACTGGCCGACAGCTCGAGCAGACGCACAGGACCTCGTTCAACATTGCGTCGGTTGCCAGCTCTTTGCAAACCAAAGCCATATGCCACCAACCTCTCTCCAAACAATCCCCATTACTTGGCCCTTTGCGGTCTGGGGGCTTGATATGGTCGGACCCCTTAAAGGAGGAAGCCATAAGAAAAAGTACCTATTGGTCATGGTGGATAAATTCACAAAATGGATAGAGGCCAAACCAAAACGGCCGAATTCGGACCAGCGATAGATTTCATATATGGGGTTGTACACCGCTATGGTGTCCCCCACAGTATCATCACCGGTAACGGCTCGAACTTTACAGCCGATGAGGTAAAAACTTGGTGCAGCAAAATGGGCATTAAGCTTGATTATGCATCCGTCTATCACCTTCAAACTAACGGTCAAGTCGAACAAGCAAATGGTCTTATAATGAGCGGCATTAAACCCAGACTAGTGCGGTCCTTGAAGGAATCAGATACGCACTGGGTCGAGGAGCTCGACTCCGTACTATGGGGGCTGCGGACCATGCCAAATCGCACTACCGGATACACACCTTTGTTTATGGTGTACGGCGCAGGGGCGCCACTGCCCTGTGACATCATTCATGACTCACCTCGCGTGTGCATGTACGAAGAGAAAGAAGCCAAGCTAGATCGGCAGGACAGTTTGGACGCCCTGGAGGAGGAGCGTAACGTGGCAAAAACCCGATCCGCATTCTATCAACAACAGGCACGACGATATCAAAGCAGAGAAGTATGGGCCAAAACTTATAATGTTGGCAAACTCGTTCTATGCCTACCAGAGAAGAAAAAGGACAAGCTCAAACCCAAATGGGAAGGTCCCTTCATTATTGACAAAGTTCTGACCGGTGGAGCGTATCGTCTACGGGATGCATCGGACAATCAACTCGAGCCAAACCCATGGAACGCGGCCAGACTCCGAAGGTTCTACACCTAGCGCCGGACTCCGTGTTCGTCTCCTTACCTCCGTCAATATATATATATATATGTGTTATCTATATTTTTCTGTCTTTCTTCCTTTTCTTCACGGCCTTCAAAGGTTAAACTGTGTCTTGATTGCACAATTTGTACGCGCTAAGCACGCTCATTATACCTGGGGGGTTCTTATACAGAAGCTGAATATAATTATGTTCCGGGCTCTATGCCTGCCGCACATGTGTTATTTTTACACATGCACCTTTTCTGTACCATTATATGCATCGATATGACTTAAGTTTTGGCCAAGCTAGGTTGCTTGGCTCTTGTGTTTATGCCCTACGTTCCCGTTAATTCGGCTAGGGCATAAGGGGAGCACCTCTGCGATTGTTACTGCCGGGTCAGCCGGACGTGTACCTCAAACTGGGTGAAGCCGAAAGCTAGCGTTCTTAAGGGAATATTCGGTCGGCGAACAAAGGATGACCTTTTTACTTATTAAAATACATACCCCCAGATGTTTATATCCTGCGTCTCTTGTCGCAGTTCGGACATGCACATTAATGCATGCGTACCCAGGGAAAGGAACCCTTAACGGAACTATTCTCCCTGGAAGATGTTTCTTACTATCCATGTAATATAACATAACTAGTTGGGTACTTGTCTGTTCAAGAACTTATGACCCCTACGCCTGGTTTCCACACGTACCCCGGTTTTTACATAACTAAGCGGGTATTCGGATACACTCCGGTCTGTCGGGTCCGGAGGTCGAAGCGAAAAGGTCCGCCATGACAAATGATTTACAATCCGGCTAGGGATAATATATGTCACTCGAAGTACAAAGTCACTTAGACTGAGTAAATTCTTCTTCTATACCATCCAACAGGCTGTCTAGCCTACAATCCTGTTGGGAATACTTTGCGGCTAATTTCACCTGGTCATACACCAAGCTGACAGGGATCTCTTTCCCGTCAGGCCCTATAGGTCCGACCTCGGCCATATGGTTCGGGTCAGCCTTGGTATATCGAGTCTTCACCATGGCCCAGGCTTCCCTTGCACCTTGTCGGCAGGCAGATATCTTCCATAATTGGTAGCGCCGCCACGCTCCCTTGAGTATCTCTACAAGCTCTCCCATGCCTCCTGGCAGGGAGGCGGATGGCCAAAAGGCATGGGCAAGGTCCTGAATCACCTGCCGAACTCGTTCGTGCAGTTGTGAGAGCTCTGGCAGAAGATCTCCCGCAGACCCGGGCATCTCCTCTCCGGGACGGCCCGTCAGCATACCTACAGATATAGCTCCGTTAGCTGGTTTCTTCGCCGAACTCTATAGGAGTTCGCTCAAGCACTTACTGAAAATGCCGCGTCGAAGCCTTTTATTCTCCTTTATGGAGTCAGCCAGCTGGGCCCGAACATCCTTCAGTTCAACATCCAGCCGGGTATTGGCATCTTGGAGATCATTTTTTCCTGCCTTACTTGTGTAAGCATGCGCACGCCAGCCTTCAGCTATCGTTGAGCATGTTGCTCCTTCGGATTCACTTCGGGATCATCTGTAGAATCTATTGATTAGATTAGCATGCAAGCCAAATATTAACTGGTACATCTCGTTCTTGTCGATATGAACAAGGGCTACCAGATGGGGCCTTCTGGGACTCCTCCTTTTGGCAACTGCGGCCCATAGCTGGGCTTTGCACTCCTCCAGCTCTTGAGACAACTTGGTATTCTTCTCAGTAAGAACCTATGCAAATAAAGATCCTTCAATTAGTTCTGCCAACTGTTTCAAGTCTCAGGGGCTACTGGTATATATATAATTATTAGATTTTCTTACCCGTATATCCTTTACATACTGGTACGTGGCTCTGGCAAGACCATTTTGAGCAGCTCGGATGTACGAGTCCCCCAAGTTGAAGGCATCAAACGCCTCTTCAAAAAAGCCAGGGTCGCGGAGTACGGCCCGGCGATGCCTGTGCTTCATGGCACTCTCCACTTCGGAATTTGTGGCGGACAGCCTATCCGCATCCTCGGTAGGAGGAATATCCGACGTTGTCCCCATGTTAGCATCTGCCTCCAGGTCCGGCTCTGGAGCCTGGCTGGTGGAGGCATGGTCGGCAGGCTCTCCGGATGCGGTCTGACGAGCATTTTTCCTGGTTTTAACCACGGACGTTATTATATTTTAAAGACAATAACCACGGAGCAGGGTTCTTTTTCATACCTCTGCAACGACATCTCAGTCCTGACCGCCTTCCTTTTAAGCCTACCCGGTTTCGGTGCCCCTTGGTGAGTCACTGCGGGTTCGGCATGGCGTCCCAAGGTCCTTCCCTGCAAAACACCATACGTGTGCGATGGGTGTGGTGCGAAAAAGGGGATCCTTCTCGGAAGTTGGGACTCCGGTTTTACTTACATGCGATGCAGGGAGCAGTCCAGGGTAATCGGCGGTGATGGCCACCAAGGCACCATCGCAGCTTAACTGATAAAACGTCCCGTCGATGAGCCCCGCGAATATGTCCGGATCTTCTTCGAGACCGGGATCGAGGGCCCGACCAGGGTCCTCTGGCTGTGGAGATGGGATGTGAATCTCCCTCATAGCTTTTCGTAGTTCCTGCTATGAAATAGCAAGGTAAATATTTATGACAAAGAAAGCGGGAAGGTTTGGAGTAAACAGCCGCAGCTCACCCAGTTTGGGGGGTCGTATATGGAGAATCCATCCCGTGGCTTAATACGGATGAGCTCCTCTTCCTCTCACTTATATAAACCAGACAGTATTTTCGCCAGAGTGGCGGCGGAGTCCGGACCTTTTCGGCCGCATCGGGTGGCATCGTCTTCTCCATTGAAGTGCCAAATGGGTTGTCCCCGATATTGAAGTGGCTGCACCCCCCGCATTATACATACTGACATAACCTCGATTATTGTCAGTCCTGATTCAGCCAGTGTCTTTATCCGGCTCATCAGGTAAAGGACCTCCCTGTTGTCTTCCTCTTGGGGGCTCCAAGGGCGCCAGCTACGACGTTTCTTCAACTGGGCGTTGTTGAACTCAGGAAGGCCCATCCGAATAGGGTCCGGGAGAGGAACGTCCTCCATATAAAACCACTCCAAAGGCCAGTCTTCGGATGTCTTCTTCGGAGTACCGAACAGGTATATGGTCCCGACGATACACCATATTTCGGCTCCGCCCACTTGAAATATTGACCCCTTCTGTGTACGGGGCACGAGGCAGAATAGCCTCTGCCATAGCTCGAAATGAGCTTCGCAGCCCAGAAACAGCTCGTAAAGGGCAACGTAGCCTGCGATGTGTAATATGGAGGCGGGAGTAAAGTTATGCAGCTGGAGGCCATAGAACTCTAGGAGCCCGTGGAGGAATGGATGGGTTGGAAATCTGAGTCCCCTCAATAAATAAGGGACAAGGCATACCCGCTCCCCCGTGGATGGGTTGGGAAAGCTTTCTGCTTGCTCCCCGCCATTATAAGTGGCTAGTCCGGCTCGGACGGGGACCATGTACGCAAGAGGGAGAAACCCCTGGGTTTACAACTCTACTAGTTGGCTAACCGGAACAAAACACTTCTCCCAACTACCTGGCTTAGGGCTACGGGGGCGAGAGGAGGAGCTGCGGTGGGCGGCCATGATGGGATGGATTTTTCCGGGCACGCTCCGATGGATACTCGTTGTGGGAAGGTGGTGTGATCTAGATATGAAGATCCCCGATTGTTTAAATAGACAATTCACCTACCTGGTTAGGGTGGTAAATGTAAAACACCCCGACCTCTCGCATTCGCTCGACACGCGGAAGATAGCAATTATTAAGGCACAGAAGCCGAGGAGTGCAACATTCATGGGAGGCCGGACACAACTCGTTACAACAGGTACTTAGGATTTGGAGGAGAACCCGCCTTGCAATGCCGAAGACAATCTGCGCGCCGGACTCATCGTCATTGAAGCCTGGTTCGGGGGCTACTGAGGGAATCCTGGATTAGGGGGTCCTCGGACAACCGGACTATATACTTTGGCCGGATTGTTGGACTATGAAGATACAAGATTGAAGACTTCATCCCGTGTCCGGATGGGACTCTCCTTTGCGTGGAAGTCAAGCTTGACGATTCGGATATGTAGATCTCCTCCCTTGTAACCGACTCTGTGTAACCCTAGCCCCTCCGGTGTCTATATAAACCGGAGGGTTTTAGTCCGTAGGACAACAACAATTAGACCATAGGCTAGCTTCTAGGGTTTAGACTCTCCGATCTCGTGGTAGATCAACTCTTGTAATACTCATATCATCAAGATCAATCAAGTAGGAAGTAGGGTATTACCTCCATCGGGAGGGCCTGGACCTGGGTAAACATTGTCTCCCCCGCCTCCTGTTACCATCCTCCTTAGACGCACAGTTCGGGACCCCCTACCCGAGATTCACCGGTTTTGACACCGACAGACACCCTCGCTCCCCGGCATGTTCATGAGGTTGTAAGCCGGATGGGTTGCTGCCATGAACTGGGCTAGAGCTGGGTACCCGAGGATGGCGTTGTACGGGAGGCCGGTGTGGGCGATGTCGAAGTCGATGAGCTCGGTGCGGTAGTTGTCGCGCATTCCGAAGGTCACAGGGAGGCGGATCTGCCCCAGGGAGCGGGTGGAGCCTCCACCGACCCCCGAGAAAGGCTTGCTAGGGCAGAGCCGCTCGAGCGGTATGTGAAGAAGGCTGATGGCCTCGACAGAGAGCACGTTGAGGCCGGCGCCGCCGTCGATGAGTGTCTTGGTGATGGGTACATGGCAGAGGATGGGCGTGCAAAGCATTGGGAGTGCACTCGAGCCGACAGTAGAGGCGGGATGATCCCCTGAGTCGAAGGTGAGGTCGGCCTCGGGCGCGGCCCAGCCCGACGGAGCCCACGGGTGCTTGGAAGCGGCACCGACCTGGCGAAAGAACGGCTTGATGTGACGATCCGAGGGTGGTGCTTGCGAGCCGCCAAGGAGGGCCGCAACCACGTGGTGCGCCGGCGCCCCGTAGCGTGCGGCGAAGAGGCCGCGCAGCTCCTCCCAAGATTCCACCGTGGATCCGGGGAGGTTGAGCAGCGAGGCGCGCGGTACGCCATTGAGAGCCATGGGAAGACAGTTGGCCATGACCTTGTCGTCGCCCCCGGCCTTAAGGAAGGCCTCCTCATACGCGAGCAGGAAAGTCGTCGGGTCTGCCGCACCGTCGTAGCACAGAGGCATCTCTGGCTTGAACTTGGGTGGCCACTTCACCCGCCGCAGGGAGGGAGCAAGGGCCCAGAGCCCCCGAGCGTCGCTGTGGGCACCCGTAGATCCAGCCGGCAGGGTGGCGCCAGCCATGGAGAACGGGCATGAAGATGGTGGAGCGCGAATCGACGGAAGGAAAACTCCGGCGCACCCCTACCTAGCGCGCCAAATGTCGGATCACGGGTTCCGGCAAAACCCTCAAGGTTTGAACACTGGGGTGCGCGTGAAGATCTCCGCCTACCAATCCACGTCCTAGCTTAGCTAAGATCTCAGGGACTGACTCGATGAACTCGAAACACAAGGAACACAAGATTTATACTGGTTCGGGCCACCGTTGTGGTGTAATACCCTACTCTAGTGTGTGATGGTGGATTGCCTCTTGGGCTGAGGATGAACAGTACAAGGGGAAGAACATCCTCCCGAGGAGAGGTGTTCTTGTGCTTGGCGAACTTGTGGTTGTTCTGGTCTCTCTTGATCCGCCGGATCCCCTAGCTATGGTGGTGGATAGTCCTATTTATAGAGGCCCTGGTCCTCTCCCCAAATATTGAGCGGGAAGGGAGCCAACAACGGCCAATTTGAAAGGGGACAACTAGTACAACTTATCCTGACAAAAGTGGTTTTCGCCTGCCAAAGGCTCTGGTGGTGACGCCGTCTTGGGCTCCACGGTGACCTCCGTCTTGCCGTCCTGCTGGTCTTGGTCCCGTTGCACTGATATGGAAACCTTTGCTTGACGCCTTGGTACTCCGCGCCTACGCTTGCTTCCTTAGCACCAAAGAGGAAACAAGGACACTGAGCGCGCTGGCGCCCGCCTGACCTTGGTTGTCATGGCTCACGTCATCGGAACCTCGCGAGGTTTGCCTGGCCTTGATCTCTCCACCCCTCGTGAGCCAGCCTGGTGAGGCCGCTCCTGAGGAGGTCTTGTGTCATCCACCTCGCGAGGGTCTTGAGTCCTTGCTAGTGAAGATGGGTCGTACGGGCCCCCTCGCAGCGCCACGCCGTGGGCCGCAGCCAGGCAAGTCTGGGGACCCCCATTCCCAGAACACCGACAGAGGGAGAAGGAAAGGGGAGCGCCGCCCCCCTTCCCTAGTCCAATTCGAACCAGAGGGGGAGGGGCGCGCAGCCTGCCCTGGCTGGCCCTCTCTCTCCACTAAGGCCCATGTGGCCCATTACTTCTCCTGGGGGGTTCCGGTAACCCTCCGGCACTCCAGTTTTCTCCAAAATCACCCGGAACACTTTCGGTATCCGAATATAGTCATCCTATATATCAATCTTTATGTCTCGACCATTTAGAGACTCCTCATCATGTCCATGATCACATCCGGGATTCCGAACTACCTTCGGTACATCAAATCACATAAACTCATAATACCGATCATCACCGAACATTAAGCGTGTGGACCCTACGGGTTCGAGAACTATGTAGACATGACCGAGACACATCTCCGGTCAATAACCAACAACGGAACCTGGATGCTCATATTGGCTCCTACACATTTTACGAAGATCTTTATCGGTCAAACCGCACAACAACATACGTTGTTCCCTTTGTCATCGGTATGTTACTTGCCCGAGATTCGATCGTCGGTATCTCAATACCTAGTTCAATCTCGTTACCGGCAAGTCCCGTTACTCGTTCCGTAATGCATCATCCCGCAACTAGCTCATTAGTTGCATTGCTTGCAAGGCTTATAGTGATGTGCATTACCGAGAGGGCCCAGAGATACCTCTCCGACAATCGGAGTGACAAATCCTAATCTCGATCTATGCCAACTCAACAAGTACCATCGGAGACACCTTTAGAGCACCTTTATAATCACCCAGTTATGTTGTGACGTTTGGTAGCACACAAAGTGTTTGAGGGAGTCCTGGATTAGGGGGTCTCCAGACAGCCGGACTATCTCCATTGGCCGGACTGTTAGACTATGAAGATACAGGATTGAAGACTTCGTCTCGTGTCCGGATGGGACTCTACTTGGCGTGGAAGGCATGCTAGGCAATACGGATATGGATATCTCCTCCTTTGTAACCAACCTTGTGTAACCCTAACCCTCTCCGGTGTCTATATAAACCGAAGGGTTTTAGTCCGTAGGACAACAATCACAACATACAATCGTACCATAGGCTAGCTTCTAGGGTTTAGCCTCTCTGATCTCGTGGTAGATCTACTCTTGTAACACCCATATCATCAATATTAATCAAGCAGGACGTAGGGTTTTACCTCCATCAAGAGGGCCCGAACCTGGGTAAAACTTCGTGTCCCCTGCCTCCTGTTACCATCTGGCCTAGACGCACAGTTCGGGACCCCCTACCCAAGATCCGCCGGTTTTGACACCAACATTGGTGCTTTCATTGAGAGTTCCGCTGTGCCGTCGCTGCCAGGAAGGATGTCTCATCACGTCTTTAAAGATGGCACTATCACCGAGGGAGCTCTAGCTATCGACCAAACTCTCCGGCTAGGTGGTTTTCTTATGACCGCCTGTTCGGCCGCTGCGCCTACGATGACTTCTCGGGTCATCGAAAGCAATCTTCACGTCAACTCGGAACTCGCCGAGCAGTTAGATCCAATGGAGCTCTCTTCCCTGAACGAGCTCTTGGATCGCATCACCGCCCTGGAGTTGCTACAGACTATGATCAGATTGGGCCTAAACCCGATCTGAGAGAAATTAACTCTCCCCAGGTCACCCATCACGTTGCAGTGGTGGAAGAACAATGCGGCAACCCTTCATCTATCTTAAGGACTAGTTATGTCCGGATTCCCGATCCCTCCAAGCCGGATACCCGCAGAGGGGAGGATGTCACTCAAAGCCTGAACCTAGAATCAGGCAGTGGGCTAGATTTATCGGAAAACATCCAAGAGTCCAAACTTTCGAGTTCGGAAACTCCTTGGCCCCTGAGCCTTAGATTGGGTGAGAATTCGGATTCAATTCCACCCACCCACCCAAACATACGCGATCTATCCCAAATTAGGCAAGAGCCCAAAGAAACAGTACACCATTACCGGGCCAGATTCCTCCTAGTCATGAACAAGATAAAAGGACTGCCGCGAGGAAGACACAATTTCATTCTTCTACAATAATTGCATGGACAAGGGAATCCTCAACGCCATAAGACGTCGCGAAGTTACACGCTTTGCCGACTTGGTGTCCATAGTACGAAAGTACTGTGCGATGGAAAGCGCCTGGAAACCGAAATCAAATTTTGGGATAATCCGGCCCTGAATACAAACCCAGTCCGAAATAAAAGGGTGCATTATCACAATACACCTGGGTTAACTACCAAAAAGCAAAAGCCCTCTACGGGGCAAGGAACCGTACTGGAGGGATGGCTCAACGGACCCTGCAAAATTCATAGTACAGCGGATACAATACCAACGCACAGCCTTAGAGCATGCTGGATACTCCGGCAGGTGGCCAAAAGTGGTGAGGATCTGCTCCTCCCAAATACCACAGAGCACCATCCCGTGGACAACAATACGGTGTTAACGGTCTTTGAGACCTTCGCGTCAAACCATAGACGCAAGCGAACACTCCGCAGCATGGCCGAAATCTGCCACATAGCAGAAATAAACCCGTGGAGTGACACGGCTATTACCTTCAATGCCAGTGACGAACCTAAATTCCGAACAGGCCGAGTACCAGCCGCACTGGTCCTCAGTCCAATCATGGACGGCTTTCGACTCACCAAGGTACTAATGGACGGCGGCAGCGGATTAAACCTCATATATGAGGAAACTCTTCAAAAGATGGAAATAGACTGGAGCCGCATCGAGCAAAGCAGCACAACCTTTAGAGGAATCATCCCAAGTCGGGAAGCACGTTGCGCTGGAAAAATCACACTAGATGTGGTATTCGGCACGCCGGATAATTACAGGTCCGAAGAAATTACATTCCAAGTGGCCCCGTTCAGCAGCGGCTACCACGCTCTATTAGGGCGGGAGGCGTTTACAATCTTCCAAGCCATACCCCATTACGGGTACATGAAGCTCAAAATGCCCGGGCCCAACGGAATCATCACTCTTGTTAGTGATCCGGACATAGCACTCCGCGCCGAAAATAAGACAGCTGCACTAGCCCTTGAGGCACTATCTGAAACCCTAGCGACCGAAGAACTAACTGCGCTGCGCTCCACGGTGAACAGGGACGACGTGATACTCGATAAAATATCCAAGGCCACCTCCTTTAAGCCGGTGGACAAAATAGTCAAATTCCAAGTCCATCCAATGGACCCTACAAAAACAGCTTCCATCGGGGCACAATTAAACCCTGATGTCGACGCCGCACTGTGAGAGTTCCTACGCGAGAACTGGGACATTTTTGCGTGGCACCCTTCAGACATGCCAGGAATCCCACATAGGCAGGCCGAACACAGCCTAAATATCCTAAAAGGATTCAAGCTAGTCAAGCAGGCTCTTCGATGTTTCTCCGAGCCTAAAAGACAAGCCATTGGAGAGGAACTAGCCAAGTTATTGGAAGCCGGATTCATCAGAGACATAAAACATCCGGACTGGCTAGCAAACCTGGTGATGGTACCAAAGAAGGACAAATCCTGGTGCTTGTGCGTCGATTTTAAGGACCTTAACAAGGCCTGCCCAAAGGATCCCTTCCCCCTCCCCCGCATCGATCAAATCATAGATGCTACCGCAGGACACGATTCACTGTGTTTCCTCGATGCATACTCCGGCTACCATCAAATCAAAATGGCAGAGCCAGACCAAGCCACAACAGCATTCATCACACCATACGATCCATTCTGCTTCAACACAATGCCCTTCGGGCTCAAAAACGCAGGCGCAACATATCAGCGCATGATTCAGACATGTCTGGCAAACCAGATCGGAAAAATAGTGGAGGCATACATGGATGACGTGGTCGTTAAAACAAGCATGTGGAAACTCTAGTAGACGACTTGAGGCTCACATTCGACAACCTCCGAACATATGACATCAAGCTCAATCCAGAAAAATGCATTTTCGGCGTACCAGCCGGAAAGCTCCTGGGATTCATTATCTCCAGTAGAGGTATTGAAGCTAATCCGGCCAAAATCCGAGCATTGTCACAGTTGGCTACCCCAACAGACCTCAAACAAATACAAAAATTGACTGGATGCGTGGCGGCTCTAAGTCACTTTATCTCCCGCTTGGGAGAAAAGGCATTACCCCTTTATCGCCTCCTCCGGCGCACCGAACACTTCGAATGGACGGATGCCGCCTCGGCCGGACTCAACGAAATAAAATCCATATTGGCAACAAACCCAGCCCTGGCCGCGCCAAACATTGGCGAACCAATGTTATTATACATTGCGGCAACTCATCAAGTAGTAAGCGCAGTGCTCGTCGTCGAGCGAGAAGCGGACGGACACAAATTCCCCCTTCAAAAGCCAGTTTACTATGTGTCCATTGTCCTTACTCCATGCAAATCACGGTACCCGCATTATCAAAAGATAGCATACATGGTATTTATGGCATCCCGAAAGCTACGACACTACTTTCAAGAGTGTTCGATAACGGTAGCCTCGGAAGTACCACTTAACGATATTATAAAGAACCGCGACACGATTGGCCGGATTGCCAAATGGGCCATTGAGCTCCTCCCGTTCGACATAACTTACAAGCCACGGCGAGCTATTAAGTCACAAGTTTTGGCTGACTTCGTCGCTGAATGGACGGAAACCGAACTCCCTAAAGAATACGACACATATTCAAACTGGATCATGCATTTCGACGACTCCAAAATGTTGGCTGGTCTAGGGGCTGGCATCGTTTTGACGTCCCCAACAGGATATACCGTTCAATACGTATTACAGATAATGTATACAGACTCCAACAACGCAGCCGAATATGAGGCCCTTCTACATGGTCTCCGGATGGCAGTATCCATGGGCATTCAACGCTTAGAGGTGCGCGGGGATTCGAACCTCGCGATATCCCAAATAAATGGAGACTTCGACGCCAAGGATCCAAAAATGGCAGCTTATCACAATGCCGTCCTAAAAATGTTAGCTCGGTTCGAGGGGCTCGAATTTCACCATGTGGCTCGAGAAAACAATCAGGCGGCGGATATCCTCGCCTGCATTGGCGCAAAACGCGACGTGGTCCCTCCCAACATTTTTCTGGAAAGGCTTTTCAAGCCATCCGTAGCATGGGAAGGGGACACCGGTAACAACAGTCCGGACCCGGCCAAAATACCCGATACCGAACTCTCTGACACAATTGGAGGCTCTGCCTCCGAAATAACACAATCAGCCCATGAAATAATGGCCATTGTTGCCCCGTGGACAGAACCATTCCTGGCCTACTTAACTAGACAGGAACTTCCGGAGGACCAAAATGAGGCACGCTGCATAGTGCGGCGATCCAAGGCCTACAGGGTCCACGAGGGAGAATTGTACAAAAAAAGCGCTACCGGAGTCCTTCGACGGTGCATCTCTGAAGAGGAAGGGCGGAACCTTTTGGCAAAAATTCATGCCGGACTCGGCGGTCATCACACTGCAGCCCGGGATCTCGTAAGCAAGGCCTTCCGTACATGATTCTATTGGCCAATGGCCAGGGCAGACAGACATGACTTGGTCCAACGTTGCGCCGGTTGCCGGCTCTTTGCAAATCAAAGCCACATGCCGCCCACCGCCCTCTGAACAATCATAATTACATGGCCCTTCGCGGTCTGGGGGCTTGACATGGTTGGACCCCTTAAAGGGGGAACCCACAAGAAAAAAATACTTATTGGTCATGGTGGATAAATTCACCAAATGGATAGAGGCCAAACCGGTTAAAACAGCCGAATCCGAACCGGTGATAGATTTCATATCCGGGGTCATACACCGTTACGGCGTCCCCCACAGCATCATCACTGATAACGGCACGAACTTCACGGCCGATGAGGTAAAACTCTGGTGCAGCAAAATGGGCATCAAGCTCGATTATGCTTCAGTCTATCACCCACAAACCAATGGTCAAGTAGAACGAGCAAATGGTCTTATAATGAGCGGTATTAAACCCCGATTAGTGCGCTCCTTAATAGAGTCCGATACGCACTGGGTAGAGGAGCTCGACTCCGTACTCTGGGGACTGCGGACCACGCCAAATCGTAGTACCGGATATACACCATTTTTTATGGTGTACGGCGCAGAGGCAGTCCTGCCTGCGACATATTTCATGACTCACCTCGAGTGCGCATGTACGAAGAAAGAGAAGCCGAGCTCAATCGACAGGACTGTTTGGACACCTAGGAGGAAGAACGCCATGTAGCCAAAGCTCGTTCCGCATTTTACCAGCAACAGGCTCGCAGATACCAAAGCAGAGAAGTACGGGCCAAAACTTATAATGTTGGCGAACTAGTTCTACGGCTGCCGGATAAGAAAAAGAACAAGCTCGAGCCCAAATTGGAAGGTCCCTTCATTATCGACCAAGTTCTGACCGGTGGAGCGTACCGACTGCCGGATGCATCGACTAGTTGACTCGAGCCGAACCCATGGAACGCAGCCAGGCTCCGAAGATTTTACGCCTAGCACCGGACTTTATGTTAGTCCCCTCCCTTTGTCCTTTTTCTGCATATGCATCATCTGTCTTGTTTCCCTTTCTTTTTATTCCCCTAGGCCTTCAAGGGTCACCTTGTGCCTCACTCATACATCACAGATGCGCTAGCCGCACTCTTCATACCTGGGGGCTTCTTTCACAGAAGCTTAAATTATTTACCTGGGCCTCACGCCCAACACATGTGTCATACTTCTGCATGTACCTTTTTTCACCATTATATGCATCGATATGACTTAAGTTTTGGCCAAGCTGGGTTGCCTGGCTCTTGTATTTATGCCCTACGTTCCCGTTAATTCGGCTAGGGCATAAGGGGAGCACCTCTGCGATTGTTACTGCCGGGTCAGCCGGACGTGTACCTCAGACTGGGTGAAGCCGAAAGCTAGCGTTCTTAAGAGAATATTCGGTCGGTGAACAAAAGATGACTTTTATTTATTATCCATATATGCCCCCAGATGTTTTCACTGCGCTTCTTGTCGCAGTCCGGACATGCACTTTAGGGCATGCCTACCCAGGGAAAGGAACCCTTAACAGAACTATTCTCTCTGGAAGATGTTTCTTACTACCCATGTAATATAACATAACTAGTTGGACACTTGTCTGATAAAGCACTAATGACACCTACGCCTGGTCTCCATGCATGCCCCGGTTCTTATATAACCGAGAGGGTATTCGGATACACTCCGGACTGTCGGGTCCCGAGGTTGAAGCGAAAAGGTCCGCCACGACAAACGATCTACAATCCGGCTAGAAGGCATCATACATGTCCTTTAAAATTACATAGTCAATTTGACTGGTTGAATTCCTCTTCAATGCCATCCAATAGGCTGTCTAGTCTACAATCCTGTTGGGAATACTTTGCGGCAAATTCTACTTGGCCGTACACTAAACTCACAGGGATCTCCTTGCCATCAGGCCCCACTGGCCCGACTTCGGCCATGTGGTTTGGGTCAGCCTTCGTGTACCGTGTCTTCACCATTGCCCAAGATTCCCTAGCGCCCTGACGGCAGGCTAATATCTTCCATAATCGGAAGCGCCGCCGTGCTCCCTTCAGCTTTTCTACAAGCTCTCCAAGGCCTTCGGGTATGGAGACGGACGGCCACAAGGCCTGGGCAACGCCTTGCATCACCTGCCGAACTCGTTCGTGCAGCTGTGCAAGCTCGGGAAGAAGATCACCCATTGAACCAGGCATCTCCATGGCAGGACGACCTGTTAGCATACCTACAAACATAACTCTGTCAGCCAACTTCCTCGCCGAACTCTTTTTCAAAGTTTGTTCAAGCACTTACTAAATATGCCGCGTCGAAGCCGCCGATTCTCCTTAACAGAGTCCGACAGCTGGGCACGAACATCTTTTAGTTCCACGCCCAGCTTGGTGTTGGCATCTTGGAGATCATTCTTCTCCTGCCTCACCCTTGTAAGCACGCTTTCACCGGCATTCAGCTGGCGTATGAGTTGTTGCTTATCCGGATTCACTCCAGCGTCATCTGCAATTTTATCATCAGATCTGCATATAAAGCCACACTCTAATATGATACTTATCATTTGACGGATATGTTACTAGAGGGGGTCTCTTTGGACTCCCCTGCCGCGGCCAGTGCGGCCTGAAGCTGGGCTTTGCACTCTTCCAGCTCCTGGGATAGTTGAGTATTCTTTTCTGTAAGAACCTACATAACAAATGATCCTTAAATCAGTTATCCTAACTGTTTCAAGTCTCAGGGGCTACTGATATATATAATCATCAAATTTTCTCACCCGTATGTCTTTTACATACTGCTCCATGGCTCTGGCTAGACCATTTTGAGCGGCACGGAGGTGCGCGTCTCCCGAGTTGAAGGCATCCAATGCCTCTTGGGAGAAACAAGCGTCGCGAAGAACAGTCCGGTGACGCCTGTGGTTCATGGCACTTTCCACCTCGGAATGGGTGGCGGACAGTCTATCTGTATCCTCTGTCGGAGGAGCACCCAGTGCACACCTTGTACTCGTTCTCACCTCTGAGTCCGGCCTTGGAGCCTGGCTTGTGGAGGCGCGATTGATAGCCTCTCCGGGTATAGTCCGGCGAGCGCTCTTTTTCCTAAAAAGAAGGCATGGACGTTAATATGCCTCTGTAAATAATGTCTTGCAATAAAGACGGCGCGCCATACCGCTGCGCCGGTGCCTTAATCCGGACTGCGGATCTTTTCAGCCTGCCTGGCCTAGCGGCCCCTTGTTGGCTAGTTGCCACAGGCTCGGCCTTCTGCCCCGAGGACCTCCCCTGCAAAACACGGCTGTTATATGGCAATAAAAAAGGGGCATAAGGACGGATCCCCTTTTAAGTGCTGGGACTTCAGTCTCAGTCACCTGTGAAGCTGGGACTAGCCCAGGGTAATCGGCCCTAATGGCCACCAAGGTATTGTCATTACTCCCTTGGTAAAATACCCCGTCGATCAGCTCCACGGATATGTCCGGATCCTCCTGGGAGGCCGGGTCAAGGGACCATCCAGGGTCCTCGGGTTGTGGAGGAGGGCTATTTATCTCCTTTACTGCCTGGTGCAGCTCCTGCGATGAAATCGCTAGAATGAATACTTAAACTACGAGAATACAAAACGGGTGGGCAAGAAAATGTCTCCGCTTACCCAGCTCGGATGATTGTACATAGAGAATCTGCCCTGCGGATTGACACGGAGGAATTCCTCCTCTTCTCCCTTGTACAAAGTGGACAAGATCTTTATTAAGTTAGCAGCCGATCCCGGCCCTTTGCGGCCGTGGCGGGTGGCGTCATCCTCCTTGTTGAAATCCCACATGGGGTGGCCTCTATACTGGAGCGGCTGCACCCCCCGCATAATGCATATAGCCATGACCTCGATCATGGTCAATCCGGATCGAGCTAAAGAACTTATCCGGCTCATCAGATAAAGAACGTCCCCGTCGTCTTCCTCCAAGGAGCTCCATGGGCGCCAGCTCCGGCGCTTCTTCAAAGGGGCATTGTCGAACTCAGGAAGGCCGATCCGAATAGGGTCTGGAAGGGGGACATCTTCTATATAAAACCATTCTGAAGGCCAGTCTTCGGACGTCTTCTTCGGGGTCCCGGACAGGTATCCGGTCCCGGCAATACGCCACACTTCGGCTCCGCCCACTTGATATATTGATCCCTTCTTAGAACGGGGCACAAGGCAGAACATCTTCTTCCATAGAGCGAAATGAGCCTCACAGCCCAAAAATAACTCACAAAGGGCTACGAATCCCGCGATATGTAGCAGGGAGGCAGGCGTAAGGTTATGCAGCTGGAGGCCATAGAACTTCAGAAGCCCCCGAAGAAACGGATGGATTGGGAATCCGAGCCCTCTTACCAAATAAGGGACAAGGCATACCCGCTCTCCCTTGGAGGGATTGGGACGTCTCTCCGCGTGCTCTCCGCCATTGTAGGTGGCAAGCCCGGCCCGAATCGGGACCAGGTACACTGGGGAAGAAATCCCTTGGACTGAAGCATCACCAATTTGCTGTGCGGGATGGAACATCTCTGCCAATCTCCCGGTTTGGAGCTAGGGGTGCGAGAGGAGGAGCTGCGTCGACAGGCCATGATGGAATGGATCTCTGTCGGGTGCACTCCGATGAAGGCTCGCCAAGGGGGGATGGTGTGATTTGGATCTGAATCCTCGTCTTTTTAAATAGGCGGCTCATTCACACAGCTAGGGGGGTAAATATGAAAACACCCTGGCTCTTCACATTCGCTCGACACGTGGAAAGTGTCCATTATTGGGCATGGAAGCCGAGAAGTACAAACATTCACAAGAAACCGGACATTATTTCGACAGGTACACAGAATTTGGAGAGGAACCCGCCTTGCAATGCCGAAGACAATACTGCACGCCGGACTCGTCGTCATGGAAGCCTGGTTCGGGGGCTACTGAGCGAGTCCTGGATTAGGGGGTCTCTAGACAGCCGGACTATCTCCATTGGCCGGACTGTTAGACTATGAAGATACAAGATTGAAGACTTCATCTTCGTGTTAGACTATGAAGATACAAGATTGAAGACTATGAAGATACAAGATTGAACCCTCTCTGGTGTCTATATAAACTGAAGGGTTTTAGTCCGTAGGACAACAATCACAACATACAATCGTACCATAGGCTAGCTCCTAGGGTTTAGCCTCTCTGATCTCGTGGTAGATCTACTCTTGTAACACCCATATCATCAATATTAATCAAGCAGGACATAGGGTTTTACCTCCATCAAGAGGGCCCGAACCTGGGTAAAACTTCGTGTCCCCTGCCTCCTATTACCATCCGGCCTAGATGCACAGTTCGGGACCCCCTACCCTAGATCCACCGGTTTTGACACCGATAGTGTTCCTCCGATAATCGGGAGTTGCATAATCTCATAGTCATAGGAACATGTATAAGTCATGAAGAAAGCAATAGCAGTAAACTAAAATGATCAAGTGCTAAGCTAACGGAATGGGTCAAGTCAATCACATCATTCTCCTAATGATGTGGTCCCGTTTATCAAATGACAACTCATGTCTATGGTTAGGAAACATAACCATCTTCGACCAACGAGCTAGTCAAGTAGAGGCATACTAGTGACACTCTGTTTGTATATGTATTCACACATGTATTATGTTTCCGGTTAATACAATTATAGCATGAATAATAAACATTTATCATGAAATAAGGAAATAAATAATAACTTTATTATTGTCTCTAGGGCATATTTCCTTCATCTACGAAGATCTTTATCGGTCAAACCGCATAACAACATACGTTGTTCCCTATGTCATCGGTATGTTACTTGCCCGAGATTCGATCGTCGGTACCTCAATACCTAGTTCAATCTCGTTACCGGCAAGTCTCTTTACTCGTTCCATAATGCTACATCCCGTAACTAACTCATTAGTTACATTGCTTGCAAGGCTTATAGTGATGTACATTACCGAGAGGGCCCAGAGATACCTCTCTGATACTCGGAGTGACAAATCCTAATCTCGATCTATGCCGACTCAACAAACACCATCGGAGACACCTGTAGAGCATCTTTATAGTCACCCAGTTACATTGTGACGTTTGATAACACACTAAGTGTTCCTCTGGTATTCGAGAGTTGCATAATCTCATAGTCACAGGAACATGTATAAGTTATGAAGAAAGCAATAGCAACAAACTAAACGATCATCGTGCTAAGCTAACGGATGGGTCAAGTCAATCACATCATTCTCTAATGATGTGATCCCGTTCATCAAATGAAAACTCTTGTCCATGGCTAGGAAACTTAACCATCTTTGATTAACGAGCTAGTCAAGTAGAGGCATACTAGTGACACTCAGTTTGTCTATGTATTCACACATGTACTAAGTTTCTGGTTAATACAATTCTAGCATGAATAATAAAAATGTATCATGATATAAGGAAATAAATAATAACTTTATTATTGCCTCTAGGGCATATTACCTTCAGCAATTGTACCTTCTCCCGAATTGGAAAGTAGTTCATCACATAAATCAGTTCCAGTGATGCCTACACCAATTAGTGAGGAAGTTAATGATGATGATCATGAAACTTCGGATCAAAGTTACTACCGAACCTTGTAGGTCAACCAGAGTACGTTCCGCACCAGAGTGGTACGGTAATCCTATTATGGAGGTCATGTTACTTGACCATGACGAACCGACGAACTATGAGGAAGCGATGATGAGCCCAGATTCCGACAAATGCCTTGAGGCCATGAAATCTGAGATGGGATCAATGTATGAGAACAAAGTGTGGACTTTGGTTGACTTGCCCGATGATCGGCAAGCCATAGAGAATAAATGGATCTTCAAGAGGAAGACAGACGCTGATAGTAGTGTTACTATCTACAAAGCTCGAATTATCGCAAAAGGTTTTAGACAAGTTCAAGATGTTGACTACGATGAGATTTTCTCACTCGTATCAATGCTTAAAGTATGTCTGAATCATGTTAGAAATTGCCACATTTTATGAAATTTGGCAAATGGATGTCAAAACTACATTCCTTAATGGATTTCTTAAAGAAGAGTTGTATATGATGCAACAAGAAGGTTTTGTCAATCCTAAAGGTGCTAACAAAGTGTGCAAGCTCCAGCGATCCATCTATGGACTGGTGCAAGCATCTCGGACTTGGAATATACGCTTTGATGAGTTGATCAAAGCATATAGTTTTATACAGACTTGCGGTGAAGCCTATATTTACAAGAAAGTGAGTGGGAGCACTACAACCTTTCTGATAAGTATATGTGAATGACATATTGTTGATCGGAAATGATGTAGAATTTTTTGGAAAGCATAAAGGAGTATTTGAAAGGAGTTTTTTAAAAGAAAGACCTTGGTGAAGCTACTTACATATTGGGCATCAAGATCTATAAAGATAAATCAAGATGCTTGATAAGTTTTTTTAATGAGTACATACCTTGATAAGATTTTGAAGGAGTTCAAAATAGGTCAGTCAAAGAAGGAGTTGTTGCCTGAGTTGTAAGGTATGAAGTTGAGTAAAGACTCAAAACCTGACAACGGCAGAAAATAGAAAGAGAATGAAAAGTCATTCCCTATGCCTTAGTCATAGGTTCTATAAAGTATGCTATGCTGTGTACCAGACCTATTATGTACCACACCATGAGTTTGGCAAGAGGGTACACTAGTGATTCAGGAATGGATCACTGACAGCGGTCAAAATTATCCTTAGTGGAATAAGGAAATGTTTCTTGGTTATGGAGGTGACAAAGATTTCGTCGTAAAGAGTTACATCGATGCAAGCTTTGACACCGATCTGGATGAATCTAAGTCTCGATCTAGATACATATTGAAAGTGAGAGCAATGAGCTAGAGTAGCTCCGTGCAGAGTATTGTAGACATAGAAATTTGCAAAATACATATGGATCTGAATGTTGCAGACCCGTAGACTAAAATTTCTCTCAACGGCAAAACATGATCACACCTTATTACTCTTGGGTTTTAATCACATTGCGATGTGAACTAGATTATTAACTCTAGTAAACCTTTTGAGTGTTGGTCACATGGCGATGTGAACTATAGGTGTTAGTCACATAAAGATGTGAACTATTGGTGTTAAATCACATAGCGGTGTGAACTAGATTATTGACTCTAGTGCAAGTGGGCGACTGAAGGAAATATGCCCTAGAGGCAATAATAATGTTGTTATTTATATTTCCTAATATCATGATAAATATTTATTATTCATGCTAAAATTGTATTAACCGGAAACTTAGTACATGTGTGAAGACATAAACAAACAGAGTGTCCCTAGTATGCCTATACTTGACTAGCTCGTTAATCAAAGATGGTTAAGTTTCCTAGCCATAGACATGTGTTGTCATTTGATGAATGGGACCACATCATTAGAGAATGATGTGATGGGCAAGAACCATCATTAGCTTAGCACTATGATCGTTTAGTTTATTGTTATTGCTTTCTTCATGACTTATACATGTTCCTCTGACTACGAGATTATGCAACTCCCGAATGCCGGAGGAACACTTAGTGTGCTATCAAACGTCACAACATAACTGGGTGATTATAAATATGCTCTACAGGTGTCTCCGATGGTATTTGTTGAGTTGGCATAGATCGAGATTAGGATTTATCACTCCGACTGTCGGAGAGGTATCTCTGGGCCCTCTCGGTAATGCACATCACTATAAGACTTGCAAGCAATGTAACTAATGAGTTAGTTGCGGGATGATGCATTACAGAACGAGTAAAGAGACTTGGCGGTGACGAGATTGAACTAGGTATGATGATACCGACGATCGAATCTCAGGCAAGTAACATACAAAAGACAGAGGGAACAACATATGCTGTTGTGCGATTTGACCGATAAAGATCTTCGTAGAATATGTAGGAACCAATATGAGCATCTAGGTTCCGCTGTTGGTTATTGACCGGAGAAGTGTCTCGGTCATGTCTACATAGTTCTCAAACTCATAGGGTCCGCACGCTTAACGTTCGATGACGATTTGTATTATGAGTTATGTGATTTGATGACCGAAGTTTGTTCGGAGTCCCGGATGAGATCACGGACATGACGAGGAGTCTCGAAATGGTCGAGACATAAAGATTGATATATTGGAAGGCTATATTTGGACATCGGAAAGGTTCTGAGTGGTTCGGGTATTTTTCGGAGTACCGGAGAGTTACGGGAATTCGCCGGGGGAAGTAGTGGGCCTTAATGGGCCATACTAGAAAGGAGAAAGGGGCCTCAAGGGGTGGCCGCATGCCCCCCCATGGCAAGTCCGAATTGGACTAGGGAGGGGGCGGCTCCCCCTCTCTTTCCTTCTCCCTCTCCTACTCCTTCCCTCTCTCCCTCTCCTACTCCTTCCCAATCCTAGTTGGACTCCCCCTATAGGTGCACCCCTCCTAGGCCGGCCTCCTCTTCCCCCCTCCTTTATATACGTGGGCAGGGGGCACCCCAAAGACACACAAGTTGATTGATCTCTTAGCCGTGTGCGGTGCCCCCCTCCACAGATTTCCACGTCGGTCGTATTGTCATAGTGCTTAGGCGAAGCCCTGCGTCGACAATTTCATCATCACCGTCACCACACCGTCGTGCTGACGAAACTCTCCCTCAGCCTCAGCTAGATCTAGAGTTCGAGGGACATCATCGAGCTGAACGTGTGCAGATCGCGGAGGTGCCGTGCGTTTGGTACTTGATCGGTTGGATCGCGAAGATGTTCGACTACATCAACCGCATTACTAAACGCTTCCGCGTTCGGTCTACGAGGGTACGTAGACACACTCTCCACTCTTGTTGCTATGCATCTCCTAGATAGATATTGCGTGATCGTAGGAGTTTTTTTTTTGAAATCCTGCGTTCCCCAACATATACTAGTTTCTCTCATATACCTGTTTCACAACCTGATAAAGAGAAAACCACCTTTACTTGCCCTTTTGGAACTTATGCTTGTATATGTATGCCCTTTTGTTTATGTAATGCACCTGCTACCTTTCAAAGATGTATGACTGCTATATTCATGAATGATTTCTCCGTTTATGGAACTTGTTTTCATGATTGCTTAAGCAACCTTGATCGAGATTTGCAGAGATGTGAACCAACTAATCTTGTCTTGAATTGGGAGAAGTGCCACTTTATGAAGTTATTGTCTTGGGGCATAAAATTTCCGAGCAATGTATTGAGGTGGATACAGCTAAAGTTGGTGCAATTGAGAAAATGCCATGTCCTAAAGACATTAAAGGTATTCATAGCTTGGTCATGCTAGTTTCTATAGGAGGTTTATTAAAGACTTCTCTAAAATGTCTAGGCCTCTTACTAATCTTTTGCAAAAGGATGTTCCATTTGTTTTTTATGATGATTGTGTAGAAGCCTTTGAAACACTTAAGAAAGCCTTAACTTCTGCACCCATTGTTCAACCACCTGATTGGAACTTACCTTTTGAAATTATGTGTGATGCTAGTGATTATGTTCTTGGTGTTGTTCTAGGACAAAGAGTTGATAAAAAATTAAATGGTATCCATTATGCTAGTAAAACTCTAGACAGTGCCCAAAGAAATTATGCTACTACTAAAAAAGAATTTTTTAGTAGTTGTGTTTGCCTGTGATAAATTTAGATCATACATTGTTGATTCTAAAGTAATTGTTCACACTCATCATGCTGCCATTAAATATCTTATGGAAAAGAAGGATGCTAAACCTAGACTCATTAGGTGGGTTCTCTCTTGCTACAAGAATTTGACTTGCATATTACTGATAGGAATGGAGCTTAGAACCTCGTAGCTGATAACTTGTCTAGGTTAGAGAATATTCTTGATGACCCACTATCTATTGATGACAACTCTCCTAATGAATAACTAGATGTAATAAATGCTTCTCATAATACTCCTTGGTATGCTGACTATGCTAATTATATCATTGCTAAATTTATACTACCTAGTTTCACATACCAACAAAAGAAAAAATATTCTATGACTTAAGACATTACTTTTGGGATGACCCACATCTTTATTAGGAAGGAGTAGATGGTATTATTAGACATTGTGTACCTGAGCATGAAGAGGAACAAATCCTGCAGAAATGTCATTCTGAAGCTTATGGAGGACATCATGCGGGAGATAGAACTGCACACAAGGTATTACAATCTGGTTTTTGTTGGCCTACTCTTTTCAAAGATGCCCGTAAGTTTTTCTTATCTTGTGATGAATGCCAAAGAATTGGCAATATTGGTAAGCGTCAGGAAATGCCTATGAATTGTTCACTTGTTATTATATCATTTGATGTTTGGGGCTTTGATTATATAGGACCTTTTCCTTCCTCTAATGGGTATACACATATTTTGGTTGCTGTTGAGTATGTCACTAAGTGGGTAGAAACTATTCCAACTAGCACTGCTGATCATAACACCTCCATTAAAATGATTAAAGAAATTATCTTCCCAAGGTTTGGAGTCCCTAGATATTTAATGACTGATGGTGGTTCACACTTTATTCATGGTGCTTTCCGTAAAATGCTTGCTAAATATGATGTCAACCATAGAGTTGCATCACCCTATCATCCTCAATCTAGTGGTCAAGTTGAACTTAGCAATAATATTACAAAAAACTATCAATAGGGCCCGAAAGAATTAGTCTAAGAAACTTGATGATGCACTTTGGGCCTATAGAACAGCTTATAAAAATATTATGGGTATGTCTCCTTATAAAATGGTTCATGGAAAAGCTTGTCATTTGCCGCTTGAGTTAGAACATAACGCATATTGGGCAATTAAAGAACTCAACTATGACTTCAAACTTGCCAGTGAAAAGAGGTTATTTGATATTAGCCGACTAGATGAATGGAGAACCCAAGCTTATGAAAATGCCAAACTATTCAAAGAAAAGGCTAAAAGATGGCATGAAAAAAGAATCCAAAAGCAGGAATTTAAAGTTGGTGAATATGTTATATTGTACAATTCTCATTTTTGATTTTTTTGCAGGAAAACTTCTCTCTAAATGGGAAGGGCCATATATATTCGAAGAAGTTTATCGCTTTGGAGCTATTAAGATCAATAGTGCCGAAGGTACCAATCCGAAGGTGGTCAATGGAAAAAAATTAAACACTATATTTCAGGTATGCCTATTAATGTTGAAACTAATATTATTCAAACCATGACACCGGAGGAACACATAAAAGAGACCTTCCAGAACACTCCAGAACCCTGAAAAGGAAGAGGTACATGATACGGTAAGTAAACGGACCTCGAAAAATCCGTAAAAATATTTTCTGTTGGTTTTGGAATATTAGAAAAAATAGAAAAATAAGAAACAACCGGGAAGGCAACCCAGGTGCCCACAAGGCACCAGGGCGCGTGCAACTCCCCGAGACCGAAGTGCCCGGTGTCTTCCAGTTATTCATTGTTGTTGCCATGTCATTCGCTTGCGTGTTTCATCTTGTCATGTCATCATGTGCATTACATCATCATGTTTTCAAAACTTGCATCCGTCCCGGTCTCCAAGTTCTTTCCGTTGTCCATTCTGAGCCCAGACACACTTGTACGCGCCCGCGGCACGTCCGAAATATTATTTAATAAGTGGCCAGAAAATGTTCTCGGAATGGGATGAGAGTTGGTGTGCGGTCTTGCTATGTTGTAGGTAGGCCGCCTGCCAAGTTTCATCACATTCGGAGTCCGTTTGATGCCCCAATGGATAACTATAGCGGCATTATAGTCGGTCAAACATCGGACGTTTTCGGTCTCCGGAAACTTTGTTGGGCTGCATTTTCGTCTCTCTCTTCTCAGCCCGAGACCTCTCCTACACAGCCCACTAACCCCACCTAGGCCCAACCAACCTTCCGTCTCGCCGTCCGATCGTGATCAGGTGCTCCGAAACGCTCTAGAAACCCCCCTAGACTCAAACCCTACCAAAACCTGCTATATATAGACCCCTAGTCCATTTTCGGACTAATCCTAGTCTAAAACTTACCCCTAGCCTCCCCTAACCCTCAGCCGCCGCCACCTCCCCCCTCTGCCTCGTTTTCTGTGCCCAGCCACATCGCCTCCGCCACTTGGCGCCGCCTGTGCGGCCAACACAGCCGCAGCCGCCGCCCTCAACCAACAGGAGGCCGCCACGCGTCCTCCCTGCCTCCCGTTCCACCACGGCCTGCCTAAGCCTGGGAAAAGCCCGCGGAGCCCATCGGGTCCCGTCCTCGAGCCCGCGTGCACCTGCACTCTGTCGCCCGGCTCCTGAGCACCACCGTTGCCTTTGCCTCCCGCCGGCGAGCCTCGTCGCGCCGCCCGCCGGCGACCACCTCCACCCCAGGCCAGATCCCCGGCACCTCCACCTTCTTCCCTTCGTCCTCTCTCCCTCTCACCTCGCTCTCTGGTTCCCACGCAGGTGTGTCGCCCCTCCATGGCTCCGAGCTCGCGCCGGCCCTGTTCCGCCTCGCCCCGCGCTGAACCGGTGGTCCTCGCCGCGGATCCGCCTTCCCTGCCACCGGATCGTGCTCCTCCGCCGTCCCGCCGCAAGTTCCACCTCTGGCCTTGTTGTTCCCGTCGCCCTCACCAGTGAGCGCCGACGTGCGTCGTTCGGATCGGGAGGAGCCCCGATCTCGTCTCCCTCTGCGTCCGTGTCCAGGTGGGCCGCGACCCACCCGAGGCCCAGCTCCCTCTGCCTCAGCCAACCCAAGATCCAAACTGGGCCTGGCCCAGCTAGGTGAGCAGCCCCTCTAGCCAACCTCGTGCATTGTTGGGCCGGCCTCTGATTCGGCCCGTTCTTTTTTTTCTGTTGTCAACGATTTGTTAATTTCTCAGAGCATTGCATATTTATAGAACTGCCCCTATTTTTAAACTGCTAATAACTTTTGAACTGTGCATAGGTTTAAAACGTTTTACATATGTAACATGCTTAGAATTTCATCTAGTTTCATAATATGCCACTTTCATCCATGTTAAAAATGTTTAAATTGTTGTTTGTTTACATTTGCTCAAATGCCATGTTAAAAATGCTTTATTTCATAACTTAATAACCATAGCTCCAAACTTAATAAATTTTATATGTAAATGGGGTAGAAAAATGCCTAGTTTAACATGGTGGATTTACTTTGCATGTTTAACAACTCTAAAATATGGTTTAGGGCAAAACAGTACCATCTAAAATACGCACATGAGGATTTTCCAGATTTGTTGTTTGTTATATCCGGCTTCATTTAAACTTGCCTAGTTAGGTAGTTTTCATATGCTTCACCCCTTGCCATGCTAACCAACATTTAATATTGTTGAGTACTTAATCGGTAGAGAACTAAATAAATCATGTGGTGTTTCGTCTTGCATATTGAGCTCCGCTTAACTTGTAGTGTTGTTTGTGCACTTTGCCATGCCATGCATATTTAAACCGGCCATGCTCATACTTGGTTGAGCATCATGACATGTTTATGTGATGGTTGTTCACTTTGTTGTTTTCTTCTTTCTGGTGTTGCTTCTTCGGGTTAGTTCCGATAACGTCGCGTTTGTGAGGATTCGTTCGACTTCGTCTGTTTGTCTTATTCATGTACTCGTTCTTCTTCCTTGCGGGATCTCATGCAAGATGACCATACCCTCGAAATCACTTCCATCTTTGCTTGCTACTTGTTCGCTCTATCGCTATGTCAGGCTACCTACCACTTGTTATGTCATGCCTCCCATATTGCCATGTCAAGCCTCTAACCACCTTTCCTAGCAAACCGTTGTTTGGCTATGTTACCACTTTGCTCAGCCTCTCTTATAGAGTTGCTAGTTGCAGGTGAAGCTGAAGTTTGTTCCATGTTGGAACATGGATATGTTGGGATATCACAATATCTCTTATTTAATTAATGCATCTATGGTGGAAGGCTCGACCTTATGCCTGGTGTTTTGTTCTAGTTTTGTCGCCATAGTTTCCGTCATACCGGTGTTATGTTCCTTGATTTTGCGTTCCTAACGCGGTTGGGTGTTATGGGAACCCCTTGACAGTTCGCTTTGTATAAAACTCCTCCAGCAAGGCCCAACCTTGGTTTTACATTTGCCTAACAACCTATTACCCTTCCCTTGGGTCGGCCAACCCAAGGGTCATCTTTATTTTAACCCCCCGGGCCAGTGCTTCTCTAAGTGTTGGTCCAAACCAAGCCGCCTGCGGGGCCACCTCGGGGAAACTCGAGGTCTGGTTTTACTCGTAGCTTGTCTCATCCGGTGTTGCCCTGAGAATGAGATACGTGCGACTCCTATCGGGATTGTCGGCACATCAGGTGGCTTTGCTGGTCTTGTTTTACCATTGTCAAAATGTCTTGTAACCGGGATTCCGAGACTGATCGGGTCTTCCCGGGAGAAGGAATATCCTTCGTTGACCATGAGAGCTTGTGATGGGATAAGTTGGGACACCCCTGCAGGGTATAAACTTTCGAAAGCCGTGCCCGCGGTTATGTGGAAGATGGGAATTTGTTAATGTCTGGTGTAGAGAACTTGACACTTGACTTAATTAAAATACATCAACTGCATGTGTAGCCGTGATGGTCTCTTTCCGGCGGAGTCCGGGAAGTGAACACGGTTCTCGTGTTATGTTTGAACATAAGTAGCTTCAGGATCACTTCTTGATCACTTATAGCTTCTTGACCATGCGTTGCTTCTCTTCTCGCTCTCTTTTGCGTAGGTTAGCCACCATATATGCTTAGTGCTTTGCTGCAGCTCCACCTCACTACCCTGTCCTACCCTTAAGCTTAAATAGTCTTGATCTCGCAGGTGTGAGATTGCTGAGTCCTCATGACTCATAGATACTTCCAAACAGATGCAGGTGCCGATGATGCCAGTGCAGGGGACGCTACCAAACTCAAGTGGGAGTTCAACGAGGATTCAGGCCGTTACTATGTTTATTTTCCGGATGATCAGTAGAGGAGCCCAGTTGGGGCGATCGGGGATCTAGCATTTGGGGTGGTCTTTCTTTATTTTGGTTCCGTAGTCGGACCTTGATTGTATTCTGGATGATGTATGACTATTTATGTATTGTGTGAAGTGGCGATTGTAAGCCGACACTTTATCCCTTTCTTATTCAGTACATGGGATGTGTAAAGATTACCCCTCTTGCGACAGACCTACCATGCGGCTATGCCTCTAAGTCATGCCCGACACGTGGGAGATATAGCCGCATTGTTGGTGTTACAAGTTGGTAATCAGAGCCTTCCCCGACTTAGGAGCCCCCTGCTTGATCGCTGACGTTGTTTAGTCTAGAAGAAAATGTTTTGAGTCTTAGGATTATATATATCGGAGAGTAGGATTCATTTTACTCCTCAGTCCCTTCGTTGCTCTGGTGAGGTCTCCTGACGTAGAGTTTTGACTCTTCTCTCCCCAAATTTCATGAAAAAAATTAAGATCACGCGGGTATTTTGGAATCGTTCCGATGGTTTTGTGACGAGAACATTGTTCTTGGTGCCTCCTGACATTTAGGGGTTGTGGCATTGTCCCGGGGAGTTGAGCTCCGAGGTGTTGTGGTCACAATTTTATCGTTGCAGTTCTGGAATACCTGAGTTCGCCGACATCGAAAATCTCTTTTATGCAATTTTTGGTGAGATAACCTCGACGCCACCCGGTACTGGGGCGGGAGTTCGGGAGTATTGCCATAACTCGTATAACATATGCTTTTCGAAGATTGAGGTAAATGATTTCCGAAGGTTTCTTGGTTATGTGTTGAAGGATGGATACAGTTGGATGTAGGGATTGTTAGTTTGGGTGAGATATTATACTTCCCCTGTATCCCCAACACCTGATTGCATAACCTGAAAGTTTCGGGAGTTTATAAGTGGGAATTCAAGTATCACGTAGCATATCTTTCCAACAGACACATGATACGATATGGGATCTATCATATGTTTGTTTCTGGCTTATCTCCTAAGCCAATCCTTTGTTTTTGTTTTGGTTTGTGGTATTCGAGTTGCTTCAATGTCAAGTGTTGAATCCATATCTTCCCTAAGTGTTGTTCTCATACTTCTATGTGAATACAAATCCTTCTTGATCATCGAGGTTGTCTTTTCAATTATTTCCAACCGGTGTTTGTTTCACCCGTCCCCAAGTTGCCTTTGTTTTCCCGCCCACCCACCCCTTTTTCTTCAAGGATTCAGATTTCTTAATCAAGTATCCATCTTATTGATGTGAAGTCTCTTCATTCTTTTCTTCTATGTTCTTATCCGGTGATTCGCATGAAGATACTAACGAAACTTCAAATTTATCATTCTTCATTCTCTTTTCTTCTCCGGTGGATTCAATTCAAGCTTTGTTGATCATATCCTTTTCCTTGGTTCAAATGCTTTCTCATGCCGGTGCACCTCTTAATCATTCACTTATCGCTATTCATTTGTTCTGGAGTGCTGAAGATATCTCAGAAGACTCGTCTTTTCATTCCTAATCCGTTCAAGCTATCCCGAGGTTGTTATCTCATTCAAGCCATTTAATTCAACCGGTTCAATCCCTCTTCAAAAATCATTCAACGGTGTTTCTTTTGAGTGGGTCCTAACCCACAAGTCTTTTCCCAGGAGTACCTGACTCTTCTAATCTTTCCGGAGTTACTCTCAAATTCTTTTCGAAGTTTGACGTAAGAATGATTTATCATCAGTCATATGTCTTTCTCCAAACATCTTTCAAATTCTTTCATCGTTGGCTCAACCTCTTCGCTTTTGATTCTCTCGGAGTATCTAAACAATTCATGGTGGTGTTTCTCATCGTCATTCTCGGATTAGAAGACTGAAGAAGTGTTCCCTCAAAATCTTGGCCCGTTCTCTCAAACATTCATGGTTCTAGCATTATGCCATCCTCTCATAATTGTTTTCACTTGTGAGAATTCTTTTCACCCATCCGGAGCAATTCAAGAGTCTTTTCAGTTTGATTCTCCGGAGCCCATCATCTCATAATTATTCATTCTCAGCTTTCAGCTCTCGTTCTCCAAATCTTACCGGTGCATCGTTCAAATATCCTCTAATCAGTTCATGATCTCTTTGTTCTCATGTATCTAAATCCCAGCAAATATCTTCTTTCGTTTTCAATTCTTACGGTGGTTCGTTCAACATTCCTCTTCCTTGTTATCGTATCAATTCATTCGTTCGTTCCAAATCCTACTGGTGGTTCGTAGAAGACCTTCCCAAGTTTGTGCTATATCTCTCTTAATCCCTTCTACGATAATAAGTAGTATGCCAAATCTGCTGCTTGTCATCAATTTAAATTGGTGAAGGATACGCATAACATAATTCTTTTTGTTGTTTCATCTAAGTGATCTAATGAATTCTTGCCAGAGTTCTTCATCATGTCACATTTCTCGATTCGAGATGCTTCATCTTTTCTTTCCCGGAGTTCCAAGTTTTCCGTGTTACATCATCGTGAAGCTCCATCTAATCATTGCAAAGCTTCAATCTTGTTTGCATCAAACCTTCAATTCTTTTATGTTATCATTTCCTATTCGGAGTTCTTCATGGAGGCTCTACATGGTGGTTCATCAAAGATTTAATTCATTCTTGAAGTGTTCTTCAAGATTTTCCTTGGAGGAGCTCAAGTATTCTTCTTCTTGCATTCCAAAGTGCAATTTTTCGGATTTCGGGTTCCGGCTGACCCTTGAGGTTCGAACAGTGGGGTGCGCGCGGAGATTTTGCCTTCTACCTACCTGCGCCCCTCCGCCTCGCTAAGATCTAAGCTATGGAAAGAACAGCACAAGAGACACATGGTTTATACTGGTTCGGGCCACTGTTGTGGTGTAATACCCTACTCCAGTGTGTGGTGTGGTGGATTGCCTCTTGGGCTGATGACGATGAGCAATACAAGGAAGAACAGCCTCGCGAGGGTCTGTTCTTGGCTGGGGGGATGAACTGCTAGGAGGAGTCCAGTCACCCTTCTCTCTCTCTCTTCTCGATTCTCTCTTCGATTTCGATCCCTTTCCGATTCCGTTTCCCATCCCTCTCCCCTGGGGGTGGCTAGTCCTATTTATAGGCAAAGGCCCTGGGCCTCTTCCCAAATATTGAGCGGGAAGGGCGCCAACAATTGGCCATTTTGAAGGGGAACATCTGGTACACTTATCCTGACTAAAGTTGGTCCTCGCCTGCCAAAGGCTCTGGTGGTGATGCTGGCTTGGGCTCCACAATGACTTCCTCCCTGCCGTTGGACTGGTCTTGGTCTCGTTGCACCAAAACGGGTGCCTCGTGAGGTACCCCGCCTTGATCTCTCTGCCTCCTCGCGAGCCAGCCTGATGAGGCCGTGCCTGAGGAAGCTCCGTGTCGTCCGCCCCGCGAGGCTTGGCCCCTCGCGAGGGTCTTAGGTCTGTGTTGGTGAAGACGGGCCGTGCTGGGCCCCCTTTGAGCCACGCTGCAGGCCGCAGGCAGGCAAGTCTGGGGACCCCCATTCCCATAACGCCGACAGTAGCCCTCAGGCCCAAGGCGCGCCCGGACTTGGCCGTGCAGGGAGGCGAAAGGGCAAGGGCGAAGCGCCGCGGGCCCTAAGAGCCTGCGGCCTTGGGCGCCGCGTGGCGGTTGATTGGGCGTGGGCGGCACTGTTCCCCCACGCCCCCCTTATTTTGCGCCATGCTAGGCGGACTCGTAGTCGTACACAGCCGCCCCCCTTTCTGTCGCTCGAGCGCCCTCTGTCCTTCCTCCGCTCGAACTCCAGCTTCTGTTTTCAACCCAATCTCGAACCTTCCCCCTCCCCTTCCCATCGCCATGGCTCCGACGAAGAAGGGAAGAGGGAAGAAACCCATGCCTCCGCCTTGCTCGCCGCCGTTGGCGGCCCCCGCCGAGGGCTTGGGCAAGGTCAGCTCGGCTCTGGCCACTATCTTCAACGAATGCGGGAGGACGACGGCCTGGCCCGCGTCTCACTTCTCCATCGACAGGATAGTCACCGAGGTCCAGTATTTCGCCAATGACCTGTGGGCGGGTCTGGTTCCTCCCTCTGCCCACGGCTGGGTTCCGCGAGCGGTGGCTGTATGTGGATGCAGGGGTGCCCAGCCCCCTGCTATCGGAGCCAACTTCGCCTGATGTCCCCAATTCGGGCTGGGGCCAGGAGACGCTTTAGAGCCCCCGGCTCGTCTTCGTCTGGCACCGCTTCGCGTTCTTGAGGTCGCTTGGCATGACAGCGCCCAAGGTGGTGAAGGAGTTCCTGCTTTGCTGCATTGCTCCTCTCCAATGCCACTCCCGCCGGATGTGGGCCTTCAGCGGGCGTGATGATCGTATGAGGCTCCAGGAAGAGGACCTGACGGCTGAAGTGCTGAGGACAGTGCTCTTGATCCTGACTGGGGACCCCAACCCTGGCAGCATCCAGCATGGAGGGGCCTTGCTGTACCTCTGCCGGAATAGGGGCGATTTTGTGAATCAGATGCCTATCTTTGATGAGTGGGGGCCGCGCCCCGCCGGCCTCCGGGGGTCTCGCGAGAACCCAGTGACGATGACTGCCCTTCCAGTCGGCCAAGGCGACTCTTCCTCAAGTGACGGAGCAGGGAGGCATGAGGTGCCAGAGGCCGAGGGGGCTCCCGGCGGGGTGACAACACCGGGCGATGCTCATGAGGGAGCAGCTCTTGGGGCCCATGCCGCTGAGGCTGAGGGTGGCAAGCAGCTGCCCTCAGCGCCTGTGACTGAGGCCCCTGAGGCTCCAGCCGCTTCTCTTGGCGAGGCGATTGGCAGCGCGCATCAGGCAGGTGCCCCTGACGCGGATCGCCTTGACGCTCCATCTTTGTCGCAGGTTGATCCCTGCGCTCAACTCTTGGGCTGCTTCCGCGTGGACTTTGAGGCCCTCCGGAAGAGAAGGGAGGCCCTGGGCGACGATTACCCTTGTCGCCTGCTGAAGCGTAGGAAGTACTTCGCCACTGATGAGTAAGCCTTCTCCTTTCCCAGCTCCCGATCCTTCTGTTGCTTTTACTGATCCTTGCTCCACAGGCCCCTTCCAGCCGAGCTCGCGGAGATGGCTGAGGTGCCGTCCCCCTTGGCTTCGCCCCCTCCATCGTCCTCAAGCACTCCGAGCAGCAGAGCCCTTGTGGTGAGGGAGATCGGAGAGGCGAACCGTCCCGAGGCGCATTGTGCCCCTGCGCACCTCATGATCCTCCTTCGCGGGCCTTCTCGTGGTATAGCCAGCCTGCCGTGGGCTTCTCGCCTAGTCGTGGACTGCGATTGGCTGAGGCGCTCCCTGCGCTCTTCATCTGGGGACGGGCTGGTTCCAGGCCGGGCTTCTAGCGTGGTGTGCCCGGCCGTCGCGAGGGTGCTAGCCCCCAGCCCCCTACCCGGAGGGGGAGTGCTGATTCGTGGCCCCCGGTGCTTGCTTGGGGCAGATGATGGTGTGGAAGACGTGCTCGAGCGCGCCTGGGAGCGTCGTGCTCTTCGCCAAGGATTCCTTCGAAGGGCGGCTGACGCGGTGAGCCTGCTTGGTGAGGAGCTTGCCGATGAAGACGCGTGCCTTGAGGCCGAGGGCCTGTGCCTGGCTGCAGAGAGGCGCGAGCTGGAGGGCGCCATCGTCCTTGCACGCCGCCAGCACGATCTTGACGACGTAGAGGCCAAGGCGTTGCTGGCGGCCTCTCGGGAGGCCCGATCTTGGGCCGCTGAGGAGGCCCGGGAAGCTGACCGGCGGCAAGAGGCGGCGGAGGAGCAGGCTCGGGAGCTCCTGGCCTGGTGCCACTCACTAGAGGAGCAAGTGGAGCTGCGCGAGGCAGCCCTCGCGTCGATGAAGGTGGCCTATGGCGACCCAACAGAGCTCCAGAAGCGTGAGGAGGCGCTGACGCTGGAAGCCGCTGAACATACCCGCGAGTACGAGCGTCTGGAGACGAAGGAGTGCTTGGTGACGCGGGCGGAGGATGATGTCGCTGCATGGGAAGCCCGTGTCCTGGAGGAGGTCGGACGTCGGGTGGCGTTGGCGCGCTTGGACCTCGGGCACGAGTTCGAGGAGAGGCTGGGGTTGATCCGGGCCGAGGCTAAAGGTAGGACTGCTTCCTTGAGGGCCAAGCTGGAGGAAGCGACGCGGCGGGCCGATGCTTTTCGGGACGCCCTTGAGGTAGCGCAAGGGGAGTCAACCACCTCCCAGGCCGAGGTGCTCCTTCTTCGCCAGCGGGTGGAGGAGGCTGAGGTCGTCGCGCGCCAGAATGCGGATGAGATACGTCAGCGGTGGATCCTGGAGCATGAGCACGGCCCCATGCTCACCACGCTCCGGGAGAGAGCCAACCCAACCTTGGGCAACATCTGTGAGGCGGCTGTTGGCGAACCGCACGCAGTCAACTACGCCGGCAACCTTCAGTTCTTCACCGACGTGGTGACGCAGCTGGAGGCGCGGTCGGTCAGGGCTGACAGGTTGGTGGAGGAGAGGAGCCGCACCTTGCTCGGGAGCGCCTTTTCTCGCGTCTTCAGCCATCTCCGGAACATGGATCCCCACTTCGATTTCGACGCCGCCATTGCCCCAGTCCCCCAGGCCGTCCGAGACGACCTGGCGCACTGGGTGGAAGACAATGTGGATGCTCTTGTCAGGGCATTCGCTTCAGACAACGACGGCGTGATCGTGGCTGCCGACGAGGGCGGTGTGGTGAACGGCCCTGCCGCCGTTGGCGGCGACGCAGACAGCGATGGCGAGTCCAGCAACGCCAGCAACGGTTCGGGTGGTGCTCCTAAGGATGCATTGGGGGATTTATCCGACTAATTGTGCATCGTTCCTGCTTCCTTACCCTGCATGAATAGAACTCAGGTTTTGGCCTGATGACTGTGAGAGCATTTTGGAGGGGGGGCCCCTCATGTAAAACTTGTGTTCATCGTATTAGTAGACGCTACATTGCCCATGCGCCCGCGCCAAGTGGTTGGCTTAAGCGACGCGCTGGTCGGCTAGTTTACCTTTGTCCCGTGCGGGCCCTGAGGTAGCCTGTGGGAGGCTGTGGTGTCCTGAGTGTTCCTTGATCAAATCCATAGGATCTGCAGTAAAAAACCCTCCTGAGAGGACGCGGTGGCGGCGGTCTGGGCTGCGCGCAAGCTGGGCCTGACCCGTCTCGCGAGGGGCTCACGAGGGGAGGCAGCTGAGGTGAAGCGGTAATCAAAACGCGAGAAATTGCTCGAACGAGACTAAGCACCCCTTCCCCGAACACATGCAAATCTCAAATTCGAATCCAACTTAAATCCAGCGGGGGAAAGTGACAACCAAAGGGAAAAGCAATGAAAGCAGACAAAAGGCCGCATCCGGCACCTAATCTAGTCTTGGACGTCTTCTCACCAGCACGGAGCTAAGTGCTGCCACTGGGCGTGGGAGGGAGCCCTAGGGCCTGAGGCCGGCACCCCTAAGACTCCGGGGCGTGTACAACCCCACTCATTATTACGTGAGAGTGTCACATGGCGGCGAGCTTCACAGGCATTGGGCCTTCTTCACATGTACCGGCCTTGCTTCATATCGCCAGACGAGGGCCCCACCTTGCGCCACACTCTAGTGCCATCAACGACGACCGGAAATCAGGACGCCGCCGATGGGGTAGAGCGGTCGCCAGCGGTTCCCCCGACGACCACGGGTCCTCCGCCAGGGGCAGGCCCTGAGGCACCTCCCCAGCAGAGGGCCTACCTCCTGAGAACACCTTGCTCCGAACGCCGCGGTGGTGATGTCGGATCTCGGCCCCTCTCCTGCAGCCCCCTGCACCCTCCTCCCGAGGGGTAGGAGGCTACGGGAGCGGGGCAGCTGCTCGCTGTGGCGACCTGCATCTCCTGCGATCCATGATTAGCGTAAGCCTGCTCCTGAGGAATTAGCGGTACTCGATAATCGCTGCCTCTAGTGTGGCCGGTGGGACCGTCCCGGGGCTCCTGGAAGAGCTCAGCTTCTGGCGCCTCGTCCCCCTAGCTTGGGCTGAGGAGTGAGCCTTGTTCGGCCTCGTGAGGGTGCCCTTGGTCCATCATGTGGGGCACGTATTCTTCTGGCACCGTCATCCCGAAGGCCACGCCGTAGTGCTCCGCGTGCCATGCAGCTCTGCTTGACGCGCCCACCGTGGGGTGGTAGCGCGGCTGTCCACTGGGGCCGTGGGTCGTGTCGAGTCCTTCTTCTTCGTGGACCGGGAGCGGGGGCTGCACCGCCGCCGGTCCGGTGCCGACAGCTTTGCTGGCGTTGGAGTAGCCTTGGAGCCCGCGGGCGTGCGCGGAGCCCCCGCGCAGGCCGCCCTGGGCTTGAGATGGGAGCTGGGTGCAGAAGGAGTGAGCCCCCGAGGCGGCGAAGCCTAGGAGCTCTGCCACCCGCTCCAGCAGCACGTCGCGGCCGCCCTCCAGCAGCCTGCACTGCAGCAGCTCTCGGGCCACTGTGAGCGCGGCCCTCGAGTTCGCCTGCTCCCGGCGGGTGTACGGTGTCGTGGTCGCGGCGAGATTGGAGGCCCTTGCTACCGACCGCGCCTGCCGCGGTGTGAGAGCTGTCGAAGCCTGTCCGCGTCGCCCGCGGCCCGCAGCACCCTGCGGACCGCGAGCCGCCTGGGGCATGGGGTCGCCCGAGGCGAGCGGCTCTGCGCTGGCGGGCCACGCTGCCAAGGATCTAGATTGCCCGCCTGGTCGCCGGACATGGTGATGACGACGCGACGGGACACGAAGCGGTAGAAGGTGGATTCCGGCGCACCCCTACCTGGCGCGCCAAATGTCAGATTTCAGGTTCCGACTAACCCTTGAGGTTCGAACACTGGGGTGCGCGCAGAGATTTCGCCTTCTACCTACCTGCGCCCCTCCACCTCGCTAAGATCTAAGCTATGGAAAGAACAGCACAAGAGACACAGGGTTTATACTGGTTCGGGCCACCGTTGTGGTGTAATACCCTACTCCAGTGTGTGGTGTGGTGGATTGGCTCTTGGGCTGATGATGATGAGCAATACAAGGAAGAACAGCCTCGCGAGGGTCTGTTCTTGGCTGGGGGGATGAACTGCTAGGAGGAGTCCAGTCACCCTTCTTTCTCTCTCTTCTCGATTCTCTCTTCGATTTTGATCCCTTTCCGATTCCGTTTTCCATCCCTCTCCCCTGGGGGTGGCTAGTCCTATTTATAGGCAAAGGCCCTGGGCCTCTTCCCAAATATTGAGCGGGAAGGGCGCCAACAATTGGCCATTTTAAAGGGGAACATCTGGTACACTTATCCTAACTAAAGTTGGTCCTCGCCTGCCAAAGGCTCTGGTGGTGACGCTGGCTTGGGCTCCACAATGACTTCCTCCCTGCCGTTGGACTGATCTTGGTCTCGTTGCACCGAAACGGGTGCCTCGTGAGGTACCCCGCCTTGATCTCTCCGCCTCCTTGCGAGCCAGCCTGATGAGGCCGTGCTTGAGGAAGCTCCGTGTCGTCCGCCCCGCGAGGCTTGGCCCCTCGCGAGGGTCTTGGGTCTGTGTTGGTGAAGACGGGCCGTGCTGGGCCCCCTTTGAGCCACGCCGCAGGCCGCAGGCAGGCAAGTCTGGGGACCCCCGTTCCCAGAACACCGACACAATTCTTTCTACCTTATCTTTTGAGGTGGTGTTATGTCATTTGTGACAATTTCCTTCATGTTTCATGATTCAAAAGTTGTCAGGAATGAGATATTTAAACCCGTCATTTTCTTCCTCGGAGTTATCTTGGTATAGATTTCACCTAAAGCTTTCCCTAAGGATTTTTGCTATTTATGGTGCTTATAAATGACCCAAGTTCTTCATTTATCCTCCCGGTGATATAAGTTTCTCGTCTCCTTGTTGACATCAATCCAATCTATTATTTCCGTTAGTGGCAGAATTTCACCTCTTAGTTTTGAGATGTTTTCCATAAGCCCACTACAAGTTTATTTGTTTCATTGTCGGTTTTTTCCAACAACTCCATTATAAGCTTATTGGAAGGGTGCTCTCCAAGCTCTTTTGTGGCAGAAGTTGGCATTTTCTTCTCCATTCTTTCATTCCAATGATCTATCTTCTATTCTTTCATTCCGGAGGCATAGTGATGTTGCTCTCTTCATCCATCATCCCATTTTGCCAAAGATCATGTTCTTTCCTTTTGCTTATCCATTCAACCGGAGTGTCATGTCCTTCATTCAATTTCTCTCATCTTATCAAGTTTTGCCTCCCTTCTCAACCGGAGTGCCGTCTGAAATCTTTCTTACCCCTTGTGCCATTCTTTCTATAGTTCCGAAGACACTCTGTTGTTGATTTCATCAAGTATCCTCTCATCTTGTAAAGTTCATATTCATTTCCTTTCATTTACAGTCCGAGTGTTGTCCAAATTATATCATTCTTTTTCCTTCTCTATCTTGTTTTAACCGGAGTGTTGTGGCAATCACTCCTCTTGTAACCAAACTCTCATCCAAGTGCTTTCATTTTACCAAGCTCATATACTTTACCTTCCTTTTCCAACCGGAGTGTTGTCGTAATTGATCCTTATCGTCCCTTGTACATCTCGTTTCTATCAGAGTGCTTGCATGTACTTCTTGTCCATTGCAACCCTTTTTCTTATGTCTTTCAACCTACAAGGTTCTAGTAATGTTCTTTGTTCCTCTGTTCTAACGGAGTGTTTTCAACTTTGTTCATCTTTGTTGTATTCTTTCTTTCAATTTGTAGTGGCTTCACTAGTTTGTCAAAGAAGAAACTGAGTTTAACCTCTTCTCTTCATCTTCCGTTTTCCCTCCGTTGCCATCCTAGATCTCGGGACGAGATCCTCTTGTAGTGGTGGAGTGTTGTAATGCCCCGAGACCGACGCGCCAGGTGTCTTCCAGTTATTCGATGTTGTTGCCATGTCATTCGCTTGCGTGTTGCATCTTGTCATGTCATCATGTGCATTACATCATCATGTTTTCAAAACTTGCATCCGTCCCGGTCTCCAAGTTCTTTCCGTTGTCCGTTCTGAGCCCAGACACACTTGCACGCGCCCGCGGCACGTCCGAAATGTTATTTTATAAGTGGTCGTAAAATGTTCTCGGAATGGGATGAGAGTTGGTGTTCGGTCTTGTTATGTTGTAGGTAGGCCGCCTGCCAAGTTTCATCGCATTCGGAGTCCGTTTGATGCCCCAACGGATAACTATAGCGGCATTATAGTCGGTCAAACATCGGACATTTTAGGTCTCCGGAAACCTTGCCGGGCTGCATTTTCGTCTCTCTCTTCTCAGCCCGAGACCTCTCCTACACAGCCCACTAACCCTACCTAGGCCCAACCAACCTCCCGTCTCGATCGGTCCGTCGGATCGCGATCGGGTGCTCCGAAACACTCCAGAAACCCCCCTAGACCCAAACCCTAGCAAAACCTGCTATATATAGATCCCTAGTCCATTTTTGGACTAATCCTAGTCTAAAACTTACCCCTAGCCTCCCCTAACCCTCAGCCACCGCCACCTCCCCCCTCTGCCTCGTTTTCCACGCCCGACCGTATCGCCTCCGCCACTTGGTGCCGCCTATGCGGCCAGCGCCGCCGCAGACGCTGCCCTCCACCAACAGGAGGCCGCCACGCGTCCTCCCTGCCTCCTGCGCTGTCGCGGCCCGCCTAGGCCCGGGACGAGCCCGCAGAGCCCATCGGGGCCCGTCCTCGAGCCCGCGTGCACCTGCACTCTATCGCCCGGCTCCTGAGCGCCACCGCCGCCTTTGCCTCCCGCCGGCGAGCCTCGTCGCGCCGCCCACCGGCGACCACCTCCACCCGAGGCCAGATCCCCCGCGCCTCCACCTTCTTCCCTTCGTCCTCCCTCCCTTTCACCTTGCTCTCTGGTTCCCGCGCAGGTGCGTCGCCCCATCATGGCTCTAAGCTCGCGCTGGCCCCGTTCCGCCTCGCCCCGCACGGAACCGGTGGTCCTCGCCGCGGATCCGCCTTCCCCGCGACCGGATCGTGCTCCTCCGTCGTCCCGCCGCAAGTTCCGCATCCGACCTTGTCGTTCCCGTCGCCCTCACCCGCGAGCGCCGCCGTGCCTCGTTCGGATCGGGAGGAGCCCCGATCTCGTCTCCCTCCGCGTCCGCGTCCAGGTGGGCCGCGACCCACCCGAGGCCCAGCTCCCTCTGCCTCCGCCAGCCCAAGATCCGAACTGGGCCTGGCCCAGCTGGGTGAGCAGCCCCTCCAGCCTCCCATGTGCATTGTTGGGTCGGCCTCTGATTCGGCCCGTTCATTTTTTTCTGTTGTCAGCGATTTGTTAATTTCTCAGAGCATTGCATATTTACAGAACTGCCCCTATTTTTAAACTGCTAATAACTTTTGAACCGTGCATCGGTTTAAAACGTTTTATATATGTAACATGCTAATAATTTCATCTAGTTTCATAATATTCCACTTTCATCCATGTTAAAAATGTTTAAATTGCTGTTTGTTTAAATTTTCTCAAATGCCATGTTAAAAATGCTTTATTTCTAACTTAATAACCGTAGCTCCAAACTTAATAAACTTTATATGTAAATGGGGTAGAAAAATGCCTAGTTTAACATGGTGGCTTTACTTTGCATGTTTAACAACACTAAAATATGGTTTAGGGCATAACAGTACCAAATCTAAAGTAGGCACATGAGGATTTTTTGGATTTGTTGTTTGTTATATCTGGCCTCATTGAAACTTGCCTAGTTAGGTAGTTTTCATATGCTTCACCCCTTGCCATGCTAACAAACATTTAATATTGTTGAGTACTTAAATGGGAGAGAACTAAATAAATCATGTGGTGTTTCGTCAATACACAACTCATTGCATATTGAGCTCTGCTTAACTTGTAGTGTTGTTTGTGCACTTTGCCATGCCATGCATATTTAAACCAGACATCCATCATACTTGGTTGAGAATCATGCCATGTTTATGTGATGGTTGTTTACTTTGTTGTTTGCTTCTTTCCGGTGTTGCTTCTTCGTGTTAGTTCCGATAACGTCCCGTTTGTGAGGATTCGTTCGACTTCGTCCGTTTGTCTTCTTCATGGACTCGTTCTTCTTCCTTGCGGGATCTCATGCAAGATGACCATACCCTCGAAATCACTTCTATCTTTGCTTGCTAGTTGTTCGCTCTATCGCTATGTGATAACCCACAAGTATAGGGGATCGCAACAGTTTTCGATAAGTAAGAGTGTCGAACCCAACGAGGAGCTAAAGGCAGAACAAATATTCCCTCAAGTTCTATCAACCACCGATACAACTCTACGCACGCTTGATGTTTGCTTTACCTAGAAAAAGGATGAAACTATAAGTACTTTGTAGGTGTTGTTGGATAGGTTTGCAAGATAATAAAGATTACGTAAATAAAAAGTAGGGGCTGTTTAGATAAAGACACAACTAAGTTAGTTTTAGTAAAGAGCTTTTTGTTACGAGAAAGTTATTTGTCCCTAGGCAATCGATAACTAGACCGGTAATCATTATTGCAATTTTATATGAGGGAGAGGCATAAGCTAACATACTTTCTCTACTTGGATCATATGCACTTATGATTGGAACTCTAGCAACCATCCGCAACTACTAAAGATCATTAAGGTAAAACCCAACCATAGCATTAAAGCATCAAGTCCTGTTTATCCCATACGCAACAACCCCCTTACTCGGGTTTGTGTTTCAGTCACTCACGCAACCCACTATAAGTGAATCATGAACATATTGCAACATCCTACAGTGGGGATCCCTCACGCTTGCGCGACACGGAGAGCACCATAGGACAGCACCAATAATAAAACATGCAACTCAAACCAATCTTGATCATCAAATAGCCCGTAGGACAAAATAGATCTACTCAAACATCATAGGATAGCCATACATCATTGGGAAATAATATATAGCGTTGAGCACCATGTTTAAGTACAGATTACAATGGGTAAGAGAGAGGTTACACCGCTGCATAGAGGGGGGAAGAGTTGGTGATGATGGCGGTGAAGTTGTTGGTGAAGATTGCGGTGATGATGATGGCCACAACAGCGTTCCGGCGCCACCGGAAGAGAAGGGGAGAGGGGACCCCTTCGTATTCTTCTTCCTTGGCCTCCTCCCTAGATGGGAGAAGGGTTTCCCCTCTGGTCCTTAGCCTCCATGGCGTGGGAGGGGCAAGAGCCCCTCTGAGATTGGATCTGTCTCTCTGTCTCTCTCTGTTTCTGCGTTCTCAGATTCTACCCTTTCACCGTTTCTTATATTCCCGGAGATCCGTAACTTCGATTGGGCTGAAATTTTAACAGGATCTCTATTTGGATATTAGCTTTCTTGCAGCGAAAGAAGGGCATCAACCGCCTTACGGGGTAGCCACGAGGGTCAGGGGCGCGCCCCCCTTGGGTGCACCCCCTGCCTCGTGGGTCCCTCGAGCATCGTCTCGAGTGGATTTTTCTTCCCAAAAATCATATATATTCCAAAAAAATCTCCGTCAGTTTTTATTCCGTTTGGACTCCGTTTGATATGGATATTCTGCGAAACAAAAACATGCAACAAACAGGAACTGGCACTGGGCACTGGATCAATATGTTAGTCCCAAAAATAGTATAAAAAGTTGCCAAAAGTATATGAAAGTTGTAGAATATTGGCATGGAATAATCAATAATTATAGATACGACGGAGACGTATCGGGATCCCCAAGCTTAATTCCTGCTCGTCCTCGAGTAGGTAAATGATAAAAAAGATAATTTTTGATGTGGAATGCTACCTAGCATAATCTTGATCACATATCTAATCATGGCATGAATATTAAGACACGAGTGATTCGAAGCAATAGTCTATCATTTGACATAAAAACAATAATACTTCAAGCCTACTAATAAAGCAATCATGTCTTTTCAAAATAACATGGGCAAAGAAAGTTATCCCTACAAAATCATATAGTCTGGCTATGCTCCATCTTCACCACACAAAATATTCACATCATGCACAACCCCGATGACAAGCCAAGCAATTGTTTCATACTTTTGACGTTCTCAAACCTTTTCAACTTTCAAGCAATACATGAGCGTGAGCCATGGACATATCACTATAGGTGGAATAGAGTGGTGCTTGTGGAGAAGACAAAAAGGAGAAGATAGTCTCACATCAACTAGGCGTATCAACGGGCTATGGAGATGCCCATCAATAGATATCAATGTGAGTGAGTAGGGATTGCCATGCAACGGATGCACTAAGAGCTATAAGTGTATGAAAGCTCAGACTGAAAACTAAGTGGGTGTGCATCCAACTTGCTTGCTCATGAAGACCTCGGGCATTTGAGGAAGCCCATCATCAGAATATACAAGCCAAGTTCTATAATGAAAATTCCCACTAGTATATGAAAGTGATAACTCAAGAGTCTCTCTATATGAAGAACATGGTGCTACTCTGAAGCACAAGTGTGGTAAAAGGATAGTAACATTGCCCCTTCTCTCTTTTTATCTCATTTTTTATTTTCTTTTTATTTTACTTTTTCTTTTTTTGGTGGGCTTCTTTGGCCTCTTTTTTGGGGCTTCTTTGGCCTATTTTATTTTTTGTAAAGTCCGGAGACTCATCCGAACTTGTGAGGGAATCATAGCTTCCATCATCCTTTCCTCACATGGGACAATGCTCTAATAATGATGATCATCACACTTTTATTTACTTACAACTCAATATTACAACTCGATACTAGAACAAAATATGACTCTATATGAATGCCTCCGGCGGTGTACTGGGATGTGCAATGATCTAGCGTAGCAATGACATCAAAAAATGGACAAGCCATGAAAACATCATGCTAGCTATCTTATGATCATGCAAAGCAATATGACAGTGAATGCTCAAGTCATGTATATGATGATGATGGAAGTTGCATGGAAATATATCTCGGAATGGCTATGGAAATGCCATGATAGGTAGGTATGGTGGCTGTTTTGAGGAAGGTATATGGTGGGTTTATGGTACCGGCGAAGTTTGCACCAACTCTCGAGGTGAGAAAGGGCAATGCACGGTACCGAAGAGGCTAGCAATGATGGAAGGGTGAGAGTGCGTATAATCCATGGACTCAACATTAGTCATAAAGAACTCACATACTTATTGCAAAAGTTTATTAGCCCTCAAAGCAAAGTACTACTACGCATGCCCCTAGGGGGATAGATTGGTAGGAAAAGACCATCGCTCGTCCCCGACCGCCACTCATAAGGAAGACAATCAATAAATACCTCATGCTCTGACTTCGTTACATAACGGTTCACCATATGTGCATGCTATAGGAATCACAAACCTCAACACAAGTATTTCTACTAATCCAAAGCTACCCACTAGCATGACTCTAATATCACCATCTTTATATCGCAAAACTATTGCAAGGAAACAAACATATCATATTCAGTGATCTACAAGTTTTATGTAGGATTTTATGACTAACCATGTGAATGACCAATTCCTGTCATCTCTCTAAATAGATATAAGTGAAGCAAGAGAGTTTAATTCTTTCTACAAAAGATATGCCCACACTCTAACAAATATAAGTGAACCAAAAGAGCATTCTACAAATGGCGGTTTTCTATGTAAAGAGAAACATGCAATCCAAACTTCAAATGATATAAGTGAAGCACATGAAGCATTCTATAAAGCCATACTCAAAAGATATAAGTGAAGTGCATAGAGCATTCTATAAATAAACCAAGGACTATCTCATACTAGCATGGTGCATAAAAGAAAAACGAAAACTAAATGCAAAAGACGCTCCAAGATAGCACATATCGCACGAACGAAACGAATCCGAAAACATACCAATACTTGTTGAAGAAAGAGGGGATGCCTTCCGGGGCATCCCCAAGCTTAGACGCTTGAGTCTCCTTGAATATTTACTTGGGGTGCCTCGGGAATCCCCAAGCTTGAGCTCTTGCCTCTCTCCCTTCTTCTCACATCGAGACCTTCTCGATCATCGAACACTTCATCCACACAAAACTTCAATAGAAAACTCGGTAAGATCCGTTAGTATAATAAAGCAAATCACCACTCTAAGTACTGTTGCAAACCAATTCATATTTTGTTTTTTCATTGTGTCTACTGTAATATAGCTTTTCCATGGCTTAATCCACTGATATAAATTGAGAGTTTCATCAAAACAAGCAAACTATGCATCAAAAACAGAATCTGTCTAAAACAGAACAGTCTGTAATAATCTGAACATTCACCATACTTATGATACTTAAAAAATCCAGCCAAAATTAGGAAAATAAAAAATTTGTATATAAAGACAGTGCAAAAAGAATCAGAACCATTTGACATTCCAGCTACAAATGTAAAATCGCGCACTATAGCCAAAGTTTTTGTCCTGCACCGCACAAACCAACAAGCTTTGTAAACATCCTAAAGGCAAACCTTGGCACATTATTTTTATAATACAATGGAATTGTACAAGGGGATAATTATTTTTGTTGAAAAGTTTCTCTAATCAAGATTCACAAAGTTGCCGTGAGCATGAACAAAGTTCAAGGAGCTCTCCCACTTCAACAATGCTTGTCTTTCTCACTTTCACTTTCCTTTTTTGAAAAAGTTTTGGGTTACCCTCTTTATTTTTGTTGTTTTTAAAGTATATGAAAGCACCCAACAGAAATAAATGACTCTCTAAAACTTCCGGGTTGTTTCCCTGGCAGCGCTTTCTTTAAAGCCATTAAGCTAGGCATATAGTGCTCAAGTAATGGATCCACCCGGATCCCAAGGTATATCAAAGCCAATTTTAATTAACAATGATTTGTAATTTAGTAGTGAGCACAAAGTAACATATATAATGTAATGACGAAGTCTAACTCTCTTCCTATGCATCAGCATGTCATAAAAGAACAATTCATGCACACATAGTAAAGGCCAACGCATAGTATAAACGGTTTCTTGCAATTTTATCATGTGGGAAACATAGAGAAGTGGAGATATAGTTCCTCTCTCATAATAATTGCAAGTAGGAGCAGAAAGCACATGCATATTATATCTATCAAAATCATCATGTGTAGTAGTAAAAGGCAACCCATCAATATAATCCTTAATAAGCACAAACTTCTCCGATATATTGTATTTTGGAGAATTCAAAAAGATAATAGGACTATCATGTGTGGGTGCAATAGCAACAATTTCATGTTTAACATAAGGAACTATAGCAAGTTCATCTCCATAAGCATAATTCATATTGGCATCTTGGCCACAAGCATAGCAAGCATCATCAAAAAGGGATATTTCAAAAGAATCAACGGGATCATAGCAATTATCATAGCATTCATCCTTCGGTAAGCACGAAGGGAAATTAAACAATGTATGAGTTGAAGAGTTACTCTCATTAGAAGGTGGGCACGGGTGATCAATCCGCTCTTCCTCCTTTTGTTCTTCGCTCTCCTCCTCATCTTTTTCATCCAATGAGCTCACAGTTTCATCAACTTCTTCTTGCATAGATTCCTGCAAAATATTAGTCTCTTCTTGGATAGCGGAGACTTCCTCAATAAGTGCATTAATATCGGAATTGTATTCATAATTCTCATAGCAATATTTAAGGATAGCTAAATTTTCAGGTCTATAAACCGAATCAACAAAATCTTCAAACTCTTTAAACTTAGATTCAATTTCATAAGCACCCATAAAATCAACAAATTCTTCTATCTGTTCCACATCATAGTAATCATATGTTCCATTAGCATAAGAAGCTAAGGTTTTATTATCATTAAATTCGCATAAAAAGGGAAGGTGTGGAGCCTTCATCCTAGAGCAACAAGTATAATCATATCTCAAGCATAGTAGCCTAGCATACCAATTCAATATATGAATTTGATCCCATAATAGTTTCCCTTTTTGTGTCAAGCGATAATCCCTAAAGTATTCGCGTTGATCCAACGTTACTCCCATTACATAATTTAATGGGGTTTTCTCAGGATTATTAAAGTAGTACATAATATCTTTCACATAACCAGCATCGAGGGTTTTAGGAGGTTCCTCATCTCCATGAGTAGCAAGTACACCTAATTTTTTTGGTATTCGTGTTCCATATCCATAACTAAAGATAGAGAACAACTAAGAACAGCAAATAAAAATTTACTTAGTGATAAAGCAAACAAGCACACACGAGAATATTCACCCCACGCTATGGCTCCCCGGCAACGGCGCCAGAAAAAGGTCATGATAACCCACAAGTATAGGGGATCGCAATAGTTTTCGATAAGTAAGAGTGTCGAACCCAATGAGGAGCTAAAGGCAGAACAAATATTCCCTCAAGTTCTATCGACCACCGATACAACTCTATGCATGCTTGATGTTCGCTTTACCTAGAACAAGTATGAAACTAGAAGTACTTTGTAGGTGTTGTTGGATAGGTTTGCAAGATAATAAAGATTACGTAAATAAAAAGTAGGGGCTGTTTAGATAAATACACAACTAAGTTAGTTTTAGTAAAGAGCTTTTTGTTATGAGAAAGTTATTTGTCCCTAGGCAATCAATAACTAGACCGGTAATCATTATTGCAATTTTATATGAGGGAGAGGCATAAGCTAACATACTTTCTCTACTTGGATCATATGCACTTATGATTGGAACTCTAGTAAGCATCCACAACTACTAAAGATCATTAAGCTAAAACCCAACCATAGCATTAAAGCATCAAGTCCTCTTTATCCCATACGCAACAACCCCCTTACTCGGGTTTGTGTTTCAGTCACTCACGCAACCCACTATAAGCGAATCATGAACATATTGCAACATCCTACAGTGGGGATCCCTCACGCTTGCGCGACACGGAGAGCACCATAGGACAGCACCAATAATAAAACATGCAACTCAAACCAATCTTGATCATCAAATAGCCCGTAGGACAAAACGGATCTACTCAAACATCATAGGATAGCCATACATCATTGGGAAAAAATATATAGCATTGAGCACCATGCTTAAGTAGAGATTACAGTGGGTAAGAGAGAGGTTACACCACTGCATAGAGGGGGGAAGAGTTGGTGATGATGGCGGTGAAGTTGTTGGTGAAGATTGCGGTGATGATGATGGCCACAACAGCGTTCAGGCGCCACCGGAAGAGAAGGGGAGAGGGGGCCCCTTTGTATTCTTCTTCCTTGGTCTCCTCCCTAGATGGGAGAAGGGTTTCCCCTTTGGTCCTTGGCCTCCATGGTGTGGGAGGGGCGAGAGCCCCTCCGAGATTGGATCTGTCTCTCTGTCTCTCTTTGTTTCTGTGTTCTCAGATTCTACCCTTTCACCGTTTCTTATATTCCCGGAGATCCGTAACTCCGATTGGGCTGAAATTTTAACACGGTCTCTATCTGGATATTAGCTTTCTTGTGGCGAAAGAAGGGCATCAACCGCCTTACGGGGTGGCCACAAGGGTCAGGGGCGTGCCTGCCCCCCTGGGGCACGCCCCCTGCCTCGTGGGCCCCTCGAGCATCGTCTCACGTGGATTTTTCTATATATTCCAAAAAAAATCTCCGTCAGTTTTTATTCCCTTTGGACTCCGTTTGATATGGATATTCTGCAAAACAAAAAACATACAACAAACAGGAACTGATACTGGGCACTTGATCAATATGTTAGTCCCAAAAATAGTATAAAAAGTTGCCAAAAGTATATGAAAGTTGTAGAATATTGGCATGGAACAATCAAAAATTATAGATACGACAGAGACATATCACTATGTCGCGCTACCTACCACTTGTTATATCATGCCTCCCATATTGCCATGTCAAGCCTCTAACCACCTTTCCTAGCAAACCGTTGTTTGGCTATGTTACCGCTTTGCTCAACCCCTCTTATAGAGTTGCTAGTTGCAGGTGAAGCTGAAGTTTGTTCCATGTTGGAACATGGATATATTGAGATATCACAATATCTCTTATTTAATTAATGCATCTATATGCTTGGTAAAGGGTGGAAGGCTCGGCCCTATGCCTGGTGTTTTGTTCCACTCTTGCCGCCCTAGTTTCCGTCATACCGGTGTTATGTTCCTTGATTTTGCGTTCCTAACGCGGTTGGGTGTTATGGGAACCCCTTGACAGTTGGCTTTGAATAAAACTTCTCCAGCAAGGCCCAACCTTGGTTTTACATTTGCCTAACAACCTATTACCCTTCCCTTGGGTCGGCCAACCCAATGGTCAT
>NC_041384.1:498615198-498694385 GCF_002162155.2 Triticum dicoccoides
AGCCGCCTGCGGGGCCACCTCGGGGAAACTCGAGGTCTGGTTTTACTCGTAGCTTGTCTCATCCGGTGTTGCATGAGAACGAGATACGTGCGACTCTTATCGGGATTGTTGGCACATCGGGTGGCTTTGCTGGTCTTGTTTTACCATTGTCGAAATGTCTTGTAACCGGGATTCCGAGACTGATCGGGTCTTCCCGGGAGAAGGAATATCCTTCGTTGACCGTGAGAGCTTGTGATGGGCTAAGTTGGGACACCCTGCAGGGTATAAACATTCGAAAGCTGTGCCCGCGGTTATGCAGCATATGGGAATTTGTTAATGTCCGGTTGTAGAGAACTTGACACTTGACTTAATTAAAATACATCAACCGCGTGTGTAGCCATGATGGTCTCTTTCCAGCGGAGTCCGGAAAGTGAACACGGTTCTCATGTTATGTTTGAACGTAAGTAGCTTCAGGATCACTTCTTGATCACTTATAGCTTCTCGACCGTGCGTTGCTTCTCTTCTCCCTCTCTTTTGCGTAGGTTAGCCACCATATATGCTTAGTGCTTTGCTGCAGCTCCACCTCACTACCCTGTCCTACCCTTAAGCTTAAATAGTCTTGATCTCGCGGGTGTGAGATTGCTGAGTCCTCGTGACTCATAGATACTTCCAAATAGATGCAGGTGCCGATGATGCCAGTGCAGGGGACGCTACCGAACTCAAGTGGGAGTTCGACGAGGATTCGGGCCGTTACTATGTTTCTTTTCCGGATGATCAGTAGAGGAGCCCAGTTGGGGCGATCGGGGATCTAGCATTTGGGGTGGTCTTTCTTTATTTGATTCCGTAGTCAGACCTTGATTGTATTCTGGATGATGTATGGCTATTTATGTGTTGTGTGAAGTGGCGATTGTAAGCCGACTCTTTATCCCTTTCTTATTCAGTACATGGGATGTGTAAAGATTACCCCTCTTGCGATAGACCTACCATGCGGCTATGCCTCTAAGTCGTGCCCCGACACGTGGGAGATATAGCCACATTATGGGTGTTACAGCGCGCCTGGCCCACTTGGTGCGCCCTGGTGGGTAGTGGGCCCCCAGGCACCTTCCCGACTCTGTTTTCCTCCCGTACGTATACTTGTTTCCCAAGATAAAAGTTCTTTATATATACCTCGGACAATTTGACCACCGTATCACAGAAAAATCCTCTGTTCTTGTTTCGTGCTATTTTCTGGTAGATCTGAAAATATGTTGTCTCAAGATTCAGACGGAGAGAGCTATGTCGCTGATTATATCGCAAACCCCAAGTTCTATGGGGAGGTGGATCATTATGGTTGGACCATGAATGAGGAGAAATACATCTACATGGAGAAAACAAGGGATGATAGCTCTGATGAAGATGAAGATCCACTACCTCAACCTAGAGATATGCACGCGGAATTCAAAAAGTTAAGCGTTCCTAACAAAGGAATCAAACTAACAAAGGAAACAAACCTAAGGTCAAATTTATCCCATCCCATTTTCTACAGGAGAGCAAGGCGGCATTATTCAAAAGGGTATTAAAGCTTGAGCTAGAGAATGATGATCTAAGGGAGGAAAATTTTAGCCTCAGACGCAAGTTGGAGAAAAAACTACCTCATCACCACCACCACCACCATCATCATCGCCAAAGAAGGAGACTTGAGTACACGGGTATGGGTACTCCCCTTGGCTTGTGCCAAGCTTGGGGGAGATGCCCCGGTATCGTATCACCATCACTTTTATTACCTTTATCTATCTTATTTGGATCCCTAGTAATTTCGTGATTTAGTTGAATAAAAGTTTAGTATGATCTATTTTCGAGTGCTAGTTTCGTGATCTATCTATCTATGTAATCGAGTGAGAGTTATATAATAAAGTTTAGTTTAAGTTTTTGCTTCTTTACTTTTACGTTTCAACCAAAACAAAGGAAAATAATGAAAAAAGATCATGTGCTAATCTTATGGTAAGTAATGCCATCACATAATGGAAAGTATAAGTGGTAAAATTTATTGAAAGTTGACAAACATAGCATTGGTCAATGATGCAATTCATGAAAAAATTAATACGGGAAGAGAATATTCACATGCAAATACACTACCTTGGACATCTTTTATGATTGTGAGCCCCCATTAAATATCTTATGCCAAATTGTTGATGTTGGACAAGGAAGACAACATAATGATTTATGTTTGTTCATATTCACATAGAAGTTATATTGTCATAGATCCTTTAACATGTGGTGCTTGCTCGATATCTTTGCTAGCCAAAAATCTGCACTAAGTAGAGATACTACTTGTGCATCCAAAACCCTTAAACCCAAATTCATGTTTTGAGAGTCCACCATACGTACCTATGGATTGAGTAAGATCCTTCAAGTAAGTTGTCGTCGATGAAAAAAGGCAATAAAAATTGCTCCTAAATGTGTTTGATCTTTTAGTGTAGGGGAAAATAAGCATTGTACGGACTTGTGATGGCAAAGTAATAAAAGCGACGGACTGCATAATAAAGGTTGCTATCATAAGGGGCAACATAATGTGACGTTCTTTTGCATTAAGATATTATGCACACAAAACCAAAAAGAGCATGACAACCTCTGCTTCCCTCTGCGAATGGCCTATCTTTTACTTTTATGTATTTACCTTTTATGCAAGAGTCAAAGTATTTTTATCCATTCCTTTTTATTTTTTCTCTTTGTAAAGCACTATGTGGTGGGGAAAGATCTAGGCACATATATCCAATTGGATATGAGTGAGCATGAATTATTATTGTTGACATCACCCTTGAGGTGAATAACCTGGGAGGTTGAAACTTTTTGCTCATATATATGTTGTGAGTGTTAGTAATCATAGAAGATTAAATGATGGTTGAGTATGTGGACTTCCCAAAAGGCTCCGATACAAGACCCTTCCTGAAAATATGATGTATTGTAGTTGCGACAGTTTGTTAGTTTTCAATAAATTTTATGCTTTCTACTTCTATGTTGTGATGAATTTTTACCGTGCTAGACCAATGATTGTCGGCCTTGCCCCCTCCACCAGATTCCGCGGCTGCAACAGCCGCCCACAATGCCACCTCTGCATCCTAGCCCCCCTACTCCCCATCGACAATGTGGTACTGGTGTTCATGAGAAGCTATATGATAAAGTTTTATGATAAATTTTGTTGTTGTTATAATAATAAGCATGATGCTACTATGTCTGTATTTTTTTTTATTGACGCCTCTCTCTCTAAACATGTGGACATGATTTTTGATATCAGCTTTCGTTTGAGGACAAGCGAGGTCTAAGCTTGGGGGAGTTGATATGTCCATTTTGCATCATGTTTTCTTACTGTTATTTATAGTGTTTACATGCATTATAACACTTTGTGGAGTAATTCTAGTGCCTTTTCTCTCATAATATGCAAGGTTTACACAAAGAGGGAGAATACCGGCATCTGGAATTCTGGACCTAAAAAAGCTATGTCAGAGATACCTATTCTACACATCTCCAAATGAGATGAAATTTTGTGGAGAGTTATTTTGGAATATATAATAAATATTGGATAAAAGAACTACCAGAGGGGGGCTCCCAGGCGCCCACAAGACACCAGGCGCGCCACCCCCTCCAGGCGTGCCCTAGTGGGTAGTGGGGGCCCATGCCCACCTCCGATCCCCATCTTCTGGTACATAAGGTCTTTTGACCTAGAAAAAAATAAGGAGAGGACTTTCGGGTTGGAGTGCCGCCGTCTTGAGGCAAAACTTGGGCAGGAGCACTTTTGCCCTCCGGTGGAGCGATTCCGTCGGGGGAACTCCCCCCCTGGAGGGGGAAATCGAAGTCATCATCATCACCAACAAGCCTCTCATCTTTGGAGGCCAATCTTCATCAACATCTTCAACATCACCATCTCATCTCAAACCCTAGTTCATCTCTTGTGTTCAATCTTTGTATCAAAACCTCAAACTGGTACCTGTGGGTGACTAACAGTTTTGATTACATCTTGTAGTTGATGCTAGCCGGTTTATTTGGTGGAAGATCATATGTTCAGATCCATTATGCTATTTAATATCCCTTTGATCTTGAGCATGAATATTATTTGTGAGTAGTTGCCTTTGTTCTTGAGGCCATAGGAGAAGTCATGTTGCAAGTAATCATGTGAATTTGGTATTCGTTTGATATTTTGATGATATGCATGTTGTGATTCCCTTAGTGGTGTTATGTGAACATCGACTACATGACACTTTACCATCTTTGGTCCTAAGGGAATGCATTGTGGAGTAGTTATTAGATGACGGGTTGCTAGAGTGACAGAAGCTTAAATCCTAGTTTATGCGATATTTCGTAAGGGGCTGATTTTGATTCATATGTTTAATGCTATGGTTAGATTGCTATCTTAATTCTTCTTTCGTAGTTGTAGATGCTTGCGAGGGGGTTAATCATAAGTGGGAGGCTTGTTCAAGTAAGAACATCACCCAAGCACCAGTCCACCCACATATCAAATTATCAAAGTAGCAAACACGAATCAAACAAACATGATGAAAGTGACTAGATGAAATTCCTATGTGTCCTCAAGAATGTTTTACTTAATAACTGAGGTCGTTCCGGCTTGTCCTTTGCCACAAAAAGGATTGGGCTACCTTGCTGCACTTATTGTTACTATTGTTACCTGATACTTGTACACATTATCTTGCTACCAAATTACCTATTACCAACAATTTTAGTGCTTGCAAAAATTACCTTGCTGATAACGACTTGTCACTTCCTTCTGCTCCTCGTTGGGTTCGACACTCTTACTTATTCAAAGGACTACGATTGATCTCTTATACTTGTGAATCATGACGGCCAAATTAAGGTTGATGGTTCTATCTCCAAATCTTCGAAACGTGGATCAATGGGCGTATTTTGCAGGAGCAACCATGGTGCCTACATGGGGGCTTTGGCAATAGTTTTTGAAGGACCCTCTCATCCAGCCACTCTCTAGGCCCTGGCCTACAGAGAGGCAATGGCACTGGCCACGGATCTTCTTCACACGTATATTATCGTCGGATCCGACTACAAAAAGGTTGTTTCAAACATCTCTAAAGGCAATGGCGGGAAGTATGATCACATAATTAGAGAGATTCAGTTAATGTCTTTAGATTTCCAACATTGTTATTTATGTTTTTGAAGGTAGAGTGTCGAATACGGAGGCATAAACCTCACTAAGTACGCGCTTAGCCTTTCAGTTGGTCGTCATGTTTTCTGTATTCCTTAATGTTGGGGAATGTAGTAATTTCAAAAAAATCCTACACACATGCAGGATCATGGTGATGCATAGCAATGAGAGGGGAGAGTGTTGTCTACATACCCTCGTAGACCGTTCACGGAAGCGTTATATCAGCGCGGTTGATGTAGTTGTACGTCTTCACGGTCCGACCGATCCAAGTATCGAAAGCACGGCACCTCCGAGTTCTGCACACGTCGGCTCGGTGACGTCCTCGGCTTCTTGATCCAGCAAGAGGGGCGAAGTAGTAGATGAATTCCGGCAGCACGATGGCATGGTGACGGTGTTGGTGAAGAACAATCTCCGCAGGGCTTCGCCTAAGCACTACGAAAACTATGACAGAGGATAAACTAGAGGGGACGGGGTTGCCGGCACACGGCTTGGTGTTTCTTGATGTGTCTTGGGTGCTAGCCCTACCCCTCTATTTATATGTTGAGCCTTGGGGTCGAAACTTGGAGTAAAAGCCTCCACAAAGTCGGTTTCACCCGAAAGGCAAGAGTCCTTCTCGGACTCCAGGGACAGACGCCAAGGTTCCCGACGTCTGGACCCAGACACCAGGGACCCTGGCGTCTGGCCCCTGGACTCCGCAAAACTTCCTTTTGCGCTTTCCAAAAACCTTGTGGGCTCTCCCCTTTGGCCCAAATAAAGTGTTCTCGTACCCAAACATTTCGGGAAACATCCGGAACCCCTTCCGGAGTCCAAACACTATTATCCCATATATCAATCTTTATCTCCGGACCATTCTGGAGTTCCTTGTCATGTTCATGATCTTATCCGGAACTCCGAACAACATTCGATCACCAACATACATAACTCATAGTACTATATCGTCAACGAACGTTAAGCGTGCAGACCATACGGGTTCAAGAACTATGTAGACATGACCGAGACACCTCTCTGGTCAATAACCAATAGCGGGACCTGGATGCCCATATTGGCTCCTACATATTCTACGAAGATCTTTATCGGTCAGACCGCATAACAACATATGTTGTTCCCTTTGTCATCGGTATGTTACTTGCCCGAGATTCGATAGTTGGTATCTCAATACCTAGTTCAATCTCGTTACCGGCAAGTCTCTTTACTCGTTCTGTAATACATCATCCCGCAACTAACTCATTAGTTGCAATGCTTGCAAGGCTTATAGTGATGTGCATTACCGAGTGGGCCCAGAGATACCTCTCCGACAATCGGAGTGACAAATCCTAATCTCAAAATACGCCAACCCAACAAGTACCTTCGGAGACACCTGTAGAGCACCTTTATAATCACCCAGTTACGTTGTGACGTTTGGTGGCACACAAAGTGTTCCTCCGGTAAATGGGAGTTGCATAATCTCATAGTCATAGGAACATGTATAAGTCATGAAGAAAGCAATAGCAACAAACTAAACGATCAAGTGCTAAGCTAAAGGAATGGGTCAAGTCAATCACATCATTCTTCTAATGATGTGATCCCATTAATCAAATGACAACTCATGTCTATGGTTAGGAAACTTAACCATCTTTGATCAACGAGCTAGTCAAGTAGAGGCATACTAGTGACACTCTGTTTGTCTATGTATTCACACAAGTATTATGTTTCCGGTTAATACAATTCTAGTGAATAATAAACATTTATCATGATATAAGGAAATAAATAATAACTTTATTATTGCCTCTAGGGCATATTTCCTTCAGTCTCCCTCTTGCACTAGAGTCAATAATCTAGATCACATCGCCATGTGATTTAACACTAATAGTTCACATTACCATGTGATTAACACCCATAGTTCACATCGCCATGTGACCAACACTCAAAGGGTTTACTAGAGTCAGTAATCTAGTTCACATCGCCATGTGATTAACACCCAAAGAGTACTAAGGTGTGATCATGTTTTGCTTGTGAGAGAAGTTTAGTCAACAGATCTGCCACATTCAGATCCGTATGTATTTTGCAAATTTCTATGTCAACAATGCTCTGCATAGAGCTACTCTAGCTAATTGCTCCCACTTTGAATATGTATCTAGATCGAGACTTAGAGTCATCCAGATCGGTGTCAAAGCTTGAATCGACGTAACTCTTTACGACGAACCTTTTGTCACCTCCATAATAGAGAAACATATCCTTATTCCACTAAGGATAATTTTGACCGTTGTCCAGTGATCTACTCCTAGATCACTATTGTACTCCCTTGCCAAAAACAGTGTAGGGAATACAATAGATCTGGTACACAGCATGGCATACTTTATAGAACCTATGGCTGAGGCATAGGGAATGACTTTCATTCTCTTTCTATCTTTTGCCGTGGTCGGGCTTTGAGTCTTACTCAATTTCACACCTTGTAACACAGGCAAGAACTCTTTCTTTGACTCTTCCATTTTGAACTACTTCAAAATCTTGTCAAGGTATGTACTCATTGAAAAAACTTATCAAGCGTCCTGATCTAGCTCTATAGATCTTGATGCTTAATATGTAAGCAGCTTCACCGAGGTCTTTCTTTGAAAAACTCCATTCAAACACTCATTTATGCTTTGCAGAATAATTCTACATTATCTCCGATCAACAATATGTCATTCACATATACTTATCAGAAATGCTGTAGTGCTCCCACTCACTTTCTTGTAAATACAAGCTTCACCGCAAGTCTGTATAAAACTATATGCTTTGATCAACTTATCAAAGCATATATTCCAACTCTGAGATGCTTGCACCAGTCCATAGATGGATCGCTGGAGCTTTCATATTTTGTTAGCACCTTTAGGATTGACAAAACCTTCTAGTTGCATCATATACAACTCTTTCTTTAATAAATTCATTAAGGAATGCAGTTTTGTTTATCCATTTGCCATATTTCATAAAATGTGGCAATTGCTAACATGATTCGGACAGACTTAAGCATGGATACGAGTGAGAAACACTCATCGTAGTCAACACCTTGAACTTGTCGAAAACGTTTTTGCGACAATTCTAGCTTTGTAGATAGTAACACTATTATTAGCGTCCGTCTTCCTCTTGAAGATCCATTTAATCTCAATGGCTCGCCAATCATTGGGCAAGTCAATCAAAGTCCATACTTTGTTCTCATACATGGATCTCATCTCAGATTTCATGGCCTCAAGCCATTTCGTGGAATCTGGGCTCATCATTGCTTCCTCATAGTTCGTAGGTTCGTCATGGTGAAGTAACATGACCTCCAGAACAGGATTACCGTACCACTCTGGTGTGGATCTCACTCTAGTTTACCTACGAGGTTCGGTAGTAACTTGACCTGAAGTTACACGATCATCATCATTAGCTTCCTCACTAATTGTTGTAGTAGTCACAGGAACAGATTTCTGTGATGAACTACTTTCCAATAAGGGAGCAGGTACAGTTACCTCATCAAGTTCTACATTCCTCCCACTCAATTCTTTCGAGAGAAACTCCTTCTCTAGAAAGGATCCATTCTTAGCAACGAATGTCTTGCCTTCGGATCTGTGATAGAAGGTGTACCCAACAGTCTCCTTTGGGTATCCTATGAAGACACATTTCTCCGATTTGGGTTCGAGCTTATCAGGTTGAAGCTTTTTCACATAAGCATCGCAGCCCCAAACTTTAAGAAATGACAACTTTGGTTTCTTGCCAAACCACAGTTCATAAGGCGTCGTCTCAACGGATTTCGATGGTGCCCTATTTAATGTGATGCAGTCGTCTCTAAAGCATAATCCCAAAACGATAGCGGTAAATCAGTAAGAGACAGCATAGATCGCACCATATCTAGTAAAGTACGATTACGACGTTCGAACACACCATTACAATGTGGTGTTCCGGGTGGCGTGATTTTTGTGAAACTATTCCACGTTGTTTTAATTGAAGACCAAACTCATAACTCAAATATTTGTCTCTGCGATCAGATCGTAGAAACTTTATTTTCTTGTTACGATGATTTTCAACTTCATTCTAAAATTCTTTGAACTTTCCAAATGTTTTAGACTTATGTTTCATTAAGTAGATATACCCATATCTTCTCAAATCATCTGTGAAGGTCAAAAAATAATGATACCCGCCGCGAGTCTCAACACTCATCAGACTGCATACATCAGTATGTATTATTTCCCATAAGTCAGTTGCTCGCTCCATTGTTCCGAAGAACGGAGTCTTAGTCATCTTGCCCATGAGGCATGGTTCGCAAGCATCAAAATGATTCATAATCAAGTGATTCCAAAAGCCCATCAGCATGGAGTTTCTCCATGCGCTTTACACCAATATGACCTAAATGGTAGTGCCACAAATAAGTTGCACTATCATTATTAACTTTGCATATTTTGGTTTCAATATTATGAATATGTGTATCACTACGATCGAGATCCAATGAACCATTTTCACTGGGTGTATCACCATAGAAGGTTTTATTCATGTAAACAGAACAACAATTATTCGCTAACTTAAGTGAATAACCGTTTTGCAATAAACATGATCAAATCATATTCATGCTCAACGCAAACACCAAATAACATGTATTTAGGTTTAACACTAATCCCGAAAGTATAGGGAGTGTGCGATGATGATCATATCAATCTTGGAACCACTTCCAATACACATCGTCACTTCACCCTTAACTAGTCTTTGTTCATTCTGCAAATCCCGTTTCGAGTTACTACTCTTAGCAACTAAACCAGTATCAAATACCGAGGGGTTGCTATAAACACTAGTAAAGTACACATCAATAACATGTATATCAAATATACCTTTGTTCACTTTGCCATCCTTCTTATCAGCCAATTACTTGGGGTAGTTCCGCTTCCAGTGACCAGTCCCTTTGCAGTAGAAGCACTCAGTTTCAGGCTTAGGTCCAGACTTGGGTTTTTTTCACTTGAGCAGCAACTTGCTTGCCGTTCTTCTTGAAGTTCCCCTTTCTTCCCTTTGTCCCTTTACTTGAAACTAGTGGTTTTGTTTACCATCAACACTTGATGCTTTTCTTGATTTCTACCTTCGTCGATTTTAGCATCACGAAGAGCTTGGGAATTACTTTTGTCATCCCTTGCATATTATAGTTTATCACTAAGTTCTAGTAACTCGGTGATAGTGACTAGAGAATTATGTCAATCACTATTTTATCTGGAAGATTAACTCCCACTTGATTCAAGCGATTGTAGTACCCAGAAAATCTGTGCACATGCTCACTGCTTGAGCTATTATCCTCCATCTTTTAGCTATAGAACTTGTTGGAGACTTCATATCTCCCAACTCGGGTATTTGCTTGAAATATTAACTTCAACTCCTGGAATATCTCATATGGTCCATGACGTTCAAAACGTCTTTGAAGTCCCGATTCTAAGCCGTTTAAGCATGGTGCACTAAACTATCAAGTAGTCATCATATTGAGCTAGCCAAACGCTCATAACATCTGCATCTGCTCCTGCAATATGTTTGTCACCTAGCGGTGCATCAAGGACATAATTCTTCTGTGCAGCAATGAGGATAAACCTCAGATCACGGATCCAATCTGCATCATTGCTACTAATATCTTTGAACTTAATTTTCTCTAGGAACATATCAAAAATAAAACAGGGGAGCTAAACGCGAGCTATTGATCTACAACATAGATACGCTAATACTACCAGGACTAAGTTCATGATAAATTTAAGTTCAATTAATCATATTACTCAAGAACTCCCACTTAGATAGACATCCCTCTAATCCTCTAAGTGATCACGTGATCCAAATCAACTAAACCATAACCGATCATCACGTGAAATGGAGTAGCTTTTAATGGTGAACATCACTATGTTGATCATATCTACTATATGATTCACGCTCGACCTTTCGGTCTCAGTGTTCCGAGGCCATATCTGCATATGCTAGGCTCGTCAAGTTTAACCTGAGTATTCTGCGTGTGCAAAACTGGCTTGCACCCGTTGTAGATGGACGTAGAGCTTATCACACCCGATCATCACGTGGTGTCTGGGCACGACGAACTTTGGCAATGGTGCATACTCAGGGAGAACACTTTTATCTTGAAATTTAGTGAGAGATCATCTTATAATGCTACCGTCAATCAAAGCAAGATAAGATGCATAAAAGATAAACATCACATGCAATCAATATAAGTGATATGATATGGCCATCATCATCTTGTGCTTGTGATCTCCATCTCCGAAGCACCGTCATGATCACCATCGTCACCGGCGCGACACCTTGATCTCCATCGTAGCATTGTTGTCGTCTCGCCAATCTTATGCTTCTACGACTATCGCTACCGCTTAGTGATAAAGTAAAGCATTACAGGGCGATTGCATTGCATACAATAAAGCGACAACCATATGGCTCCTGCCAGTTGCCGATAACTCGGTTACAAAACATGATCATCTCATACAATAAAATTTAGCATCATGTCTTGACCATATCACATCACAACATGCCCTGCAAAAACAAGTTAGACGTCCTCTACTTTGTTGTTGCAAGTTTCATGTGGCTGCTACTGGGCTTAGCAAGAACCGTTCTTGCCTATGCATCAAAACCATAATGATAGTTCATCAAGTTGGTGTTGTTTTAACCTTCACAAGGACCGGGCGTAGCCACACTCGGTTCAACTAAAGTTGGAGAAACTGACACCCTCCAGCCACCTGTGTGCAAAGCACGTCAGTAGAACCAGTCTCGCGTAAGCGTACGCGTAATGTCGGTCCGCGCCGCTTCATCCAACAATACCGCCAAACCAAAGTATTACATGCTGGTAAGCAGTATGACTTATATCGCCCACAACTCACTTGTGTTCTACTCGTGCATATGGCATCTACGCATAAAACCTGGCTCGGATGCCATTGTTGGGGAACGTAGTAATTTCAAAAAAAATCCTACGCACACGCAGGATCATGGTGATGCATAGCAACAAGAGGGGAGAGTGTTCTCTACATACCCTCGTAGACCGTTCGCGGAAGCGTTATATCAACGCGGTTGATGTAGTCATACATCTTCACGATCTGACCGATCCAAGTACCGAAAGCACGGCACCTCCGAGTTCTGCACACGTTCGGCTCGGTGATGTCCTCGCCTTCTCGATCCAGCAAGAGGGGCGAAGTAGTAGATGAGTTTCGGCAGCACGACGGCGTGGTGATGGTGTTGGTGAAGAACAATCTCCGCAGGGCTTCGCCTAAGCACTACGAAAACTATGATGGAGGATAAACTAGAGGGGACGGGGTTGCCGGCACACGGCTTGGTGTTTCTTGATGTGTCTTGGGTGCTAGCCCTACCCCTCTATTTATATGTTGAGCCTTGGGGTCGAAACTTGGAGTAAAAGTCTCCACAAAGTCGGTTTCACCTGAATGGCAAGAGTCCTTCTCGGACTCCAGGGCCAGACGCCAGGGTTCCCGGCGTCTGGACCCAGACGCCAGGGACCCTGGCGTCTGGCCCCTGGACTCCGCAAAACTTCGTTTTGCGCTATCCAAAAACCTTGTGGGCTTTCCCCTTTGGCCCAAATAAAGTGTTCTCGTACCCAAACATTTCGGAAAACATCCGGAACCCCTTCCGGTGAATTCTGGAACCCTTCCGGAGTCCAAACACTATTATCCCATATATCAATATTTATCTCCGGACCATTCCGGAGTTCCTCGTCATGTCCGTGATCTTATCCGGAACTCCGAACAACATTCGGTCACCAACATACATAACTCATAGTACTATATCGTCAACGAACATTAAGCATGCGGACCCTACGGGTTCGAGAACTATGTAGACATGACCGAGACACCTCTCTGGTCAATAACCAATAGCGGGACCTAGATGCCCATATTGGCTCCTACATATTCTATGAAGATCTTTATCGGTCAGACCGCATAACAACATACGTTGTTCCCTTTGTCATCGGTATGTTACTTGCCCGAGATTCGATAGTCGGTATCTCAATACCTAGTTCAATCTCGTTACCGGCAAGTCTCTTTACTCGTTCTGTAAAACATCATCCCGCAACTAACTCATTAGTTGCAATGCTTGCAAGGCTTATAGTGATGTGCATTATTGAGTGGGCCCAGAGATACTTTTCCGACAATCGGAGTGACAAATCCTAATCTCGAAATACGCCAACCCAACAAGTACCTTCGGAGACACCTGCAGAGCTCTTTATAATCACCCAGTTACGTTGTGACGTTTGGTGGCACACAAAGTGTTCCTCCGATAAACGGAAGTTGCATAATCCCATAGTCATAGGAACATGTATAAGTCATGAAGAAAGCAATAGCAACAAACTAAACGATCAAGTGCTAAGCTAACAGAATGGGTCAAGTCAATCACATCATTCTCCTAATGATGTGATCCCGTTAATCAAATGACAACTCATGTCTATGGTTAGGAAACTTAACCATCTTTGATCAACGTGCTAGTCAAGTAGAGGCATACTAGTGACACTCGTTTGTCTATGTATTCACACAAGTATTATGTTTCCGGTTAATACAATTCTAGCATGAATAATAAACATTTATCATGATATAAGGAAATAAATAATAACTTTATTATTGCATCTAGGGCATATTTCCTTCACTTAAAACATTCTTGAGCAATAAATAAAGTGTGTGTTTAGCCTAAAACACAAGCACATGTGATCGTTGGATGTATGTGGATCCATATGTTTCGTATTAAAAAAAACAGAAGAGTTCAAAAATGTTCATGAAATTTCAAAAATAGTTTTGAATTTCACAAATTGTTCGCATGTTTCTAATTTTTTCATTTTTTTCTAAAAAATCATGAATTTGACAAACTCTATAGGGTTTTCCAAAAAGTTAATGAATTTTTAAAAATATCCTTGGATTCTTTCAAAATGTTCATGAATTAAAAACATTTTCTCGGATTTCAAAATGTGTTCTTGTGTTTCAAACAATGTACCAAGTTTCTAAAAATATTCATGAATTTGAAAAATCTTCCTCTATTTTAAGCAAATTTCATGGGTTTGGAAATTGTTCTAAGCCATCCGGAGTTCGAGTCCGAATTCGCGATTATAAACGTGGACTATTTTCCCTTGGCGTTTTGCTTTTTCAGTAGGTTGCTGGGTCGGCCCTCCACACATTGCGTGCGATCGCCAGCGGCGCAAACCGGCGCTTACAGCGCTGAATAGGAGCTCCCATCTATTTGGCAAGGAAGAGGGTAAACCAAGAAAACCCGATCCAAAAAATGTTCTAGAGCCTTCCCAAAAATGATGAGAAATGCATTGTGAGAAATTCTTAAATGGGCCGGGCAAAAGTAGTTGTACTAACGATTTGGCTGTCGGTTTGGTCCTTAAACAGGAGGTGATATACTCACACACGCATCTAGTTGGGCTGACTCATCTTTTTTTCCTGTTTTTTTCTAACGGGCAAAAGACCTGCATGCATGGGGCGTGATTCGAACTGTGACACCCTGGTTATGTACATGCTGCGCTAACCAACCCAGCTGTATCATCTTTCCTGTTTAATTCCAACATTTTGTTTCTTTTCATCTTTCATCTTTGTTCTTTTTCTTTTTCTTCGAATGGGTTTGTTTGTTTTTTTTTATTTTTCATTTCTATTTTTTCTTGGAACGGTTTTTTCTTTTTTCTTTTTGCTAAATGCCTGAACTTTTTCTTCAAATTTGTGAACTTTTTAAAAATTGATGAACTTTTCTTCAAAGTCGATGAACTTTTTAATTATCGATGATCTTTTTTCAAAATCGACGAACTTTTTTCAAAATTATTGAATTTTTTTTAAAATCTATAAAAATAATCAAACTCAATAACTTTTTTTCAAATTCAATGATTTTTTCCAAATTTGATGATTTTTTAAATCAATGAACCCTATTCAAATCCATTGGTTTTTTTCAAATTTGATGAACTTTTTCCATTTTTGCGAACTTTTTTTCAATTGTACATACCTTTTGAAAATTTTGATTTATTTCAATTCATGGTTTTCGTGAATGCTTTATTCAAATTTATGTTTTCTTTATTTAAATAATTTATAGCAGGTATATAATACTACTATATGTTTAATGTTTGTACTGAAAGAATGGTAGAATAACACGGTTTCCTCTTCATTTCTGGCCCGGCCCATGCGGTGATTTTGCTCGTTGCTCAAGTGTTTTGTGGGTTTTTCTTTATGTTAAAACTAATTTTCCCCCTCGTTACCTGGTTTGCTCTCTCACCAAAATTATGTTTCCTAAAAACCAAAAAATTTAATCAAATTTTCTTTGTTGTTAGTTTTAAGAAAAAATATTTGAAAGTTTGAAAAAATTTCATGAACTTGAAAAGAATATTCATGAATTCGAGAATGCTCATAAATTAAAAAAATGTTCAAAATTTTGGAAAAAATCTCACATACTTTAAAAACATTTTAGGACTAAAAATATATTCACGAATCAAAAACATGTGAATTCACAAAATATTCCCGAATTTGAAGAAAGAATGGTCACAAGTTCAAAAGAAATTGAATTTGAAAAAATCTTCACTAATTCAAAAAAAATCACGGAGTTAAAAATATTCATGAATAAAAAATGAGTTAAAAATATTCATGAATCTGAAAAAAAATCATGGGTTTAAAAAATGTACATAGATTTAAAAATGAGGATTTTAGAAAATGTTCGTAGATTCACTAAGTGTGCATGCATGTTTTAAATATTCACTAATTTTAAAATCTGTTCACGAATTGGAATAAATCACAAATTTAAAAATATTTGTAAAAATATTCATGAATCCCAAAAATTAGTACGAACCTAAAAAATTAAAAAAACAACAGAAAAGATGATATAGTAAATGAAAAGAGAAAACAAAAAAGGGTGAAAAGACAAAGAAAAATAGTAAAAAACCGGAAAACTGTTGGATGAACAAAAAAAATGGAAGGTTCCTAAACTAGTACCGGACGTTGCAAAAACCGTTCCCGCAACTGACCCTAAAATGGGCTATCCTGCCTTCACATGCTAATAGGTGATGGCTAAGGATATGTAGCGGTACATACCATTTGCGTGGTTGTTCCATGCGGTACATGCGGAATAGGATCTACCAGCAAGATATAGCTTTTCTGGACGATATGTATCATTTGCAGCAGACAAGAACTCGATATCAGCATTGGCAGCTCTTTGTTATGGGCTGTCTTAAACCTAACCTGGGCTCAACCACTTTAATGCACGAATGCTGACCTATCCAACATGCAAGGCTGACTTTACAAAGGTCAAATCATCCTTGTAGCCCTCTCACAAAAAACGGAATGGGTGTCTTGGCAGGACATGACATATCCTATATACTCCATGGGAGGGCTAGGTTTTCAAAAGATGGAATTGTTCAATTTAGCCTTACTAGCCGAACAGGGATGGCGACTAATTCAAGAACCAAACACCCTAAGTGCACAGATTTTTCCATGACCGGCAATTTTTAAGTGCATAATCGGGGTTGAGGCCCTTATAGGTGTGTGTTGGATTATGGATGGGCTTAGGTCCATATAAGATACTAATTACAGGTTAATCTAGAGGGTTGTTGATTTGATTGATCTGGTGAATCACGTTTGTAAGGAGGATGCACTTGCAAATAATTTTTTGCCATGGGATGCCGAGGCAATTAGGAAAATCCCTTTACCGACTACAATTTATCCGGATTATTGGGCTTGGTGTCATGGGAAGTGTGGGAGCTTTACATTACGTTCGGTATATCATTGTTGATTTTTAAATATATTTTTTGGAAAATGAGGAAGCACCCCCGGCCTCTGCATCTGGTAGATGCATGCGACCATTTTATTTATTATTCACAAAGACCTTACAAGGTAATACCACAGTAAGCCCGAGGCCACCATCTAGACGACACCTGTCGCTACTCCTATCCTTTTGGTAAAGGGATGCCGAATGTCCGGGCCAAATACCAAACAGACATCGCACGAAAGCCTAACATCTAACGCCGGATGCCCCATCCAAGCCACATAGGCGGGACTGGGTAACACTCCAGACCGACGCACTCTCAGTGAGTACCACACGCACACGCTGCAAAGGGCCATCACCTCTGTCTTCTATCGACCCATCCTCAAAGTATATACTGATGCATCGACCTTGTCAGGCCTCTCTGCCATCGACGCCACCACGACGCCAGACAACGTCGACCTCCTGCGCGTGTCCATCGCCACACATCTGACGCCAAGCCTCCACTGCTCCATGCCGCCGAGAACCGCCGCCTTGAATATGTAGAAATAAACACCGCTCCATCGAAGAAGCCGTTCGCTGGTCCCTCGAGTCCGAGTGCGTCTCCAAGAATGTCGCCCCCAAGGGGGTAATGACACATGATTGCCGTCGTCATCCGATCAACTGATCTAGGGTTTCCCCCGGAGGTATTAAGTGGGGTTCGGAGCTTCACCTTGATGATGCCTACATGAAGGAAACGATGATAAGGGCATCGTCATCACCGGCTCCGGCCAACGACCGAAGACCAAGTTTTCACCCGGATCCGTCCCAAGAAATCCACCCGACAACCTATGCACTGTCTCGATCGCCTTCAAAGCCCTAGATCTAGCCGCCTAGATCTGGCGACCAACCGCAACAGCAGTGCCACCGTAGGAGCCCTGGCACACCGGCCACTGCCTGAGTGTGCCACCGCTGGAGCCTGGGAGGAGGGCTCCCACCCCACCTCGCCAAACCATGAGAGCCGCCGAGATGGATCCCGCACGCTCGCCACCATCTCTGATCTGAACCAATCCGTAGCAAAAACCACGAGATCGTCGACGCAGATCCGCCTAGGACAGGTGTAAGATCGTGGATGTCGCCTAGAGGGGGGGTGAATAGGCGCTTTAAAATAATTACGATTTAGGCTCGAACAAATGCGGAATAAATCTAGCGGTTAATTTGTCAAGCACAAAACCTACAACAACTAGGCTCACCTATGTGCAGCAACAACTTAAGCTAAGCAGGATAAGCAACTATGTGATAGCAAGATATATGACAAGAAACAATATGGCTATCACAAAGTAAAGTGCATAAGTAAAAGGGCTCGGGTAAGAGATAACCGAGGCACGCGGAGACGACGATGTATCCCGAAGTTCACACCCTTGCGGATGCTAATCTCCGTTTGGAGCGGTGTGGAGGCACAATGCTCCCCAAGAAGCCACTAGGGCCACCGTAATCTCCTCACTCCCTCGCACAATGCAAGATGCTGTGATTCCACTAAGGGACCCTTGAGGGCGGTCACCGAACCCGTAAAAATGGCAACCCTTGGGGGCGGTCACCGAACCCGTACACTTTGGCAACCATTGGGGGCGTTCACCGGTACCCGTCAAATTGCTCGGGGCGATCTCCACAACCTAATTAGAGACCTCAGCGCTTGCCCGGAGCTTTACACCATAATGATTGAGCTACAAACACCACCAACCGTCTAGGGCACCCAAGCACCCAAGAGGAACAAGCTCAAGGGTACCAAGCACCCAAGATTAATAAGCTTCTCAACTTGTAACTTCCACGTATCACCGTGGAGAACTCAAACCGATGCACCAAATGTAATGGCAAGGGCACACGGAGTGCCCAAGTCCTTCTCTCTCAAATCCCACCGAAGCAACTAATGCTAGGGAGGAAAATGAAGGGAAGAACAAGGAGAACACCAAGAACTCCAAGATCTAAATCCAAGGGGTTCCCCTCACATAGAGGAGAAAGTTATTGGTGGAAACGTGGATCTAGATCTCCTCTCTCTTTTCCCTCAAAAACTAGCAAGAATCCATAGAGGGATTGGGAGTTAGCAAGCTCGAAGAAGGTCAACAATGGGGGAAGAACACGAGCTCAAAGGATAAGGTTCATTGGGGAAGAAGACCCCCTTTTATAGGAGGGGAAAAAATCCAACCGTTATGTGCTCAGCCCGCACACGAGCGGTACTACCGCTCCTCGAGCGGTACTACCGCTCGGGCGGAAGAAGCAGGGAAAAGGAGCAACATAACATGAACCTTGGGGTGGTAGTACCGCATATAAGAGGTACCACCGTGCACCCCAGCGGTACTACCGCCGGAGGAGCAGAACACGGGACCAAAAGAGGCAGAGCAGAGTACATCGGCAGTTATGCAGTAGCGGTACTACCGCCCAACCGGAGCGATACTACCGCTTAGGCGGTACTACCGTGCCTTACTATCGTGCAACTACTGCTAAACCCGACACGAAAAGAGCAGGACCCAAAATCGAGGCGGTAGTAGAGCGGTACTACAGCGGTACTACGGCTGAGAGCTCCAAGCGGTACTATCGCTTGGGCTCGCGGTACTACCATTGGGACCAGATGATGTAGCTATGTACCTAGGGTAGGGTCATAGACCTGACCTAGACATCCTCCCCTAGGACATCACCCTAAAGCCAGGATCATTCAAAGGGTACCATCATCCACTCGACCAAAGACGTTCCACTCAGAAGAATCAATGTCACTCGACCGTCGCAGAAGTCACTCGACAGACAGAAGAGCTAAAGCCACTCTGCATGAACAACGGTCGGGCATTTACTTATAGGCTTAATTGTCATTTATAGCACTTTAGTGTGGGCGTTACCAGTAACGTTCTCTCTTCAATGTACCTTAAACCCTCTGTGACGTGGGCTGGCTGGGGTCCTGGCGCACTCTATATAAGCCACCCCCCTCCACAGGCACAAGGGTTCGCACCCCCCTGTAACTCACACGCATATAATCCAGTCGACCGTCTCCGGGCTCCGAGACGTAGGTGTAACATCCCAAATTTTCAATTTGGAATGTTATACATTAGATTATCATTGCATATCATATTTTATTGCATTTTGGTTGATCCTAGAAATTCTACGCAACTCAAGGACCCTCGGAGAGAGTTGGGGATTTCGTTATTTTCATATTTGAGTTTTCTCAAATTTTGAAAATAGGATCATTTGATTTTATTTATTTTATCTTCATTTATTTCTATCATAAAAATATGAGAGAGGGAATAAAATGACTTTCCTAAAATAAAGAAATATTGATGATTTAATAATAAATCAAATATTATTTTATTTTGGTTTTATTTGCTATTTTATTTGAATTTAGGAAAAATATGTGTTTTTTAAAATTGCATTTAGGCCCCAAATAAATGTTCATCCTGTGCGGCTTGATTTTAGAAACCGGGGAAAATTTATTTGGGGATTTTTGGAGTCAGTTTAGTATTTCTTTTGTTTGTTCTTCTGCGCGTAGTTATTAAAAAAACGAACTGACTACGGGCCGGGATCGGCCAGGACTCCTCTTGCCAGGGCCCTTTAAATAGCGCCACCCCGGGCCGCTTTAGCCCAAGCCGTCGACCCAGGAAACCCTAGCCCGCGCCCCAAGCTGCCGCCTCCGCCGCCACCGCCGCCGCCTCGCGCCGCAGCCGCCGACGCTGGACCCGCCCGCCGAGGTTGACCCCGCCGCCGTTTTTTTTAGAAAAACCGTTTGGTTTTTCCGCCGGTTTTTTGTTGGTTTTTTTAGATCTGTTTTTTATTAGATCTATTTTTTTCCGGTTTAGGTTAATTAGCGCTCGTTCGTTCGTTTTAACGAACGCGTTCATCATTTAAATCCAGATAACGAACGTTCGTTCGTTAATCTGTTCGTCGTTTTTCTTTTCTTGGATTTTTCTGCGATTTTTCTCATCGCGATTTCTGATCCGATTTTCGTTCTAGTATAACTTTTCGCTCGTTTGTCGGAAGCAGGCGATTCAAGCGCCTGGAGTTTCGTCTCGAAACCCTCTTTCTGTTTAACCAACTCAAACAAGTTTTTGCCTCTGTAAAATTTGACCTAGATCTAGATTAGTAAACGAATCTTGTTTCTTTCACCGTTTGACTTTCGTTGCTTTATTTGATTTGATCCTTTTTGCAAACCGGACTTCTTAAGTTGAACTTTCTGGTTAGATCTCTTATTTGAGTTTTACCCGTGCATTAGATGAGTACTTATTATATTCTTGTTTATTTGTGATAGAGTGCCCGGAGTGCGCCGCTTGCTACTTCGAATCTCTAGGTTTCACGGATCATCAGCAAGGCAAGTAACACTTTGATCATACCTCCTACTGCTCAGTTTTATTGCATTAGATCAATCCTCAACCATTGCATGATTAGGATCTAATTAAATTGCGGGTTTTGGAAAGTAGATGAGGTAGCACCTATCACATGTTTTATTATTCAAACCTTTGGGAGTTACTTCTACGTTTGCTTATATCGCCATGCTATGCTAGTAGACGTGGATTGGGTGAGTGTATCCATGACATATGTGAGATTGTTAAATTAATGGTTTATTTAAGGTGGCAACTTAAACACACATCTGGGTGGATTGAGGCACCTAGGTATTCCAGCGATTGCCTATTTTTCTGTATGGACCGCCACCCAGGCTCAAAGGGATCATGAGATTATTCATACTAGAAACTTCCGTGTGTAGCCACAATCTACTATGGGCTCTAGCATAGTTGACTAAGTCGTGCGAACTCTTGGACTCGTAGGATACTACCGGAGATTTATTGAAAATTTCTCGAAGATTGCAAAACCTATGACGGAGTTGTTGAAGAAGGATACCAAGTTCAAATGGACTGAGGAATGTGAGGCCAGTTTTCAGGAGTTGAAGAAACGTTTGGTTACATCACCAGTATTGATTTTGCCAGATTAGAACAAGGATTATGAGGTATATTGCGACGCTTCACGTCGAGGACTTGGAGCAGTGCTTATGCAGGAGGGAAGAGTTGTTTCATATGCCTCACGACAGCTTAAGCCTCATGAGTTGAATTATGCCACGCATGATTTGGAGTTAGCAGCCGTAGTGCATGCATTGAAAACTTGGAGACATTTTCTCATTGGAAACCACTGCAAGGTGTACACGGATCACAAGAGTTTAAATTACATTTTCACGCACAAGGAGTTGAATCTCAGGCAAAGGAGATGGTTGGAGCTCATCAAGGATTATGATATGAGATTGCATTATCATCCCGGGAAGGCTAACGTAGTAGCCGACGCATTGAGCCGTAAAAGCCATGTCAACACCCTAATGACGGGAGATTTACCAAGGGAGTTAGCCGAGGATCTTCGTGATCTATCTTTGGAGATAGTTCCGAGAGGCTATGTAGCAGCATTGGAGATTCAGTCTACTTTGATGGATAAGATCAGAGAAGCTCAAAGGACTGACAAGGAGATTGTTTCTATAAAAGAGAAAATGAGCAAAGGAAAAGCTAAAGGATTTCGTGAGGATGAGCACGATACCTTATGGTTTGAAGACCGTGTTTATGTGTCTAATAACCCGGAGATCAGGAAGTTAATTCTGCAAGAGGCCCATGATTCACCATATTCGATTCACCCAGGAAATACCAAGATGTATTTGGATTTAAAAGATACTTTCTGGTGGACCGGAATGAAGAAGGATATTGCGGAGTATGTAGCAGTTTGTGATGTATGTCAGAGAGTAAAAGCAGAGCATCAGAAGCCAGCAGGATTGCTACAGCCATTGCCAATACCCGAATGGAAGTGGGATAAGCTAGGCATGGATTTCATTACGGGATTGCCCAAAACACGTTCAGGCTATGATTCGATTTGGGTAGTAGTCGATCATTTGACAAAGGTAGCGCCTTTCATCCTAGTGAAGACTACTTACACCAGTGCTAAGTTGGCAAAGGTATACATGACCAGGATCGTATGTCTGCATGGAGTCCCAAGGAGCATTGTATCAGATAGAGGAACCCAGTTTACCTCAAAGTTTTGGAATCAGTTGCACGAAATTTTGGGTACCAAGCTAGAGTTCAGTACAGCTTTCCATCCGCAGACAGATGGACAGACCGAGAGAGTCAATCAGATTTTGGAGGATATGCAAAGAGCTTGTGCGCTAGATTATGGATCTAGCTGGGACGGCAATTTGCCGTACGCAGAGTTCTCTTACAACAACAGCTATCAATCCAGTTTGAAGATGGCCCCTTTTGAAGCCTTGTACGGAAGGAGGTGCAGGACCCCATTGTCGTGGGATGAAGTTGGAGACCGTCAGTTGTTTGGATCAGACCTGATTAAGGAGTCTGAACAGAAGGTGAAATTGATTCGCGATAGGCTCAAGGTAGCTCAGTCTAGGCAGAAGAGTTACACAGATTCTAAACGCAAGGAGACAGTTTACGAGGTCGGAGACCGAGTTTATCTTCGAGTATCTCCACTTAGAGGAGTTAAACGCTTTGGAGTTAAGGGAAAGTTAGCGCCACGTTTTGTAGGACCATACAAGGTTTTGGAGCGTATGGGAGAAGTAGCCTACAAGTTGGAATTGCTCGAAGGATTGTCAGGAGTTCACGATGTATTCCACGTTTCCCAGTTGAAGAAGTGCCACGCGGAGATGGCTGATATACCGCTGAGAGATACAGTGCCGCTGGAAGCGATTCAGTTGGACAGTGATTTGACCTATGAGGAGAAACCAGTCAGTCACCCATAGCAAGGTCATCAAGTTTTGCAAAGTCTAGTGGAGCCACCACACGGAGGATGAAGCCACCTGGGAGTGAGAGGAAGATCTGCTGAAGGACCACCCTCACCTATTTTCTAGCCAACCCGAATCTCGAGGGCGAGATTCATCTTAAGGGGGGTAGGTTTGTAACATCCTAAATTTTTAATTTGAAATGTTATACATTAGATCATCATTGCATATCATATTTTATTGCATTTTGGTTGATCCTAGAAATTCTACACAACTCAAGGACCATCGGAGAGAGTTGGGGATTTCGTTATTTTCATATTTGAGTTTTCTCAAATTTTCAAAATAGGATCATTTGATTTTATTTATTTTATCTTTACTTATTTCTATCATAAAAATATGAGAGAGGGAATAAAATGACTTTCCCAAAATAAAGAAATATCGAGGATTTAATAATAAAATCAAATAAGATTTTATTTTGGTTTTATTTGCTATTTTATTTGAATTTAGGAAAATGTGCGTTTTTTCAAAATTGCATTTAAGCCCCAAATAAATGTTCATCCTGTGCGGCTTGATTTTAGAAGCCGGGGAAAATTTATTTCGGGATTTTTGGAGTCCGTTTAGTATTTCTTTTGTTTGTTTTTCTGTGAGTAGTTATTTAAAAAAACGAACTGACTACGGGCCGGGATCGGCCAAGACTCCTCTGACCGGGGCCCTTTAAATAGCGCCACCCCGGGCCGCTTTAGCCCAAGACGCCGCCCAAGGAAACCCTAGCCTACGCCCCAAGCCGCCGCCGCAGCCGCCGGATCCGCCCGCCGAGGTGGACCCCGCCGCCATTTTTTTAGAAAAACCGTTTGGTTTTTCCACCGGTTTTTCGACAGTTTTTTAGATCCTTTTTTTATTATATCGGTTTTTTCGGTTTAGGTTAATTAGCAAGCGTTCGCTCGTTCGTTTATTTTAACGAACGCGTTCATCGTTTAGATCCAGATAACGAACGTTCGTTCGTTAATCTGTTCGTCGTTTTTCTTTTCTCGGATTTTTTCGTGATTTTTCTGATCGCGATTTCTGATCCGATTTTCGTTCCAGTATAACTTTTCGCTCGTTTGTCGGAATCAGGCGATTCAAGCGCCTGGAGTTTCGTCTCGAAACCCTCTTCCGTTTAACCAACTCAAGCAAGTTTTTGCCTCTGTAAAATTTGACCTAGATCCATATTAATAAACGAAGCTTGTTTCTTTCGCCGTTTGACTTTCGTTGCTTCGTTCGATTTGATTCTTTTTGCAAAGCGGAGTTCTTAAGTTGAACTTTCTGGTTAGATCTCTTATTTGAGTTTTACCCGTGCATTAGATGAGTACTTATTGTATGCTTGTTTGTTTGCGATAGTGTACCCGGAGTGCGCCGCTTGCTACTTCGAATTTCTAGGTTTCACGGATCATCAGCAAGGCAAGTAACACTTTGATCATACCTCCTACTACCCAGTTTTATTGCATTAGATCAATCCTCAACCATTGCATGATTAGGATCTAATTAAATTGTGGGTTTTGGGAAGTAGATGAGGGAGTACATATCACCTGTTTTATTATTCAAACCTTTGGGAGTTACTTCTACGTTTGCTTATATCGCCATGCTATGCTAGTAGACGTGGATTGGGTGAGTGTATCCATGACAGATGTGAGATTGTTAAATTAATGGTTTATTTAAGGTGGCAACTTAAACACACATCTGGGTGGATTGAGGCACCTGGGTATTCCAGCGATTGCCTGTTTTTCTTTATGGACCGCCACCCAGGCTCAAAGGGATCGTGAGATTATTCATACTAGAAACTTTCGTGTGCAGCCACAAGCTACTATGGGCTCTAGCATAGTTGACTAAGTCATGCGAACTCTTACAGTGGTAGACTAGCACATGTAGGGGATGTAGGTTGGTACAGTCTACCCGTTCGTAAGGTGCGAGCGCTTCTGAAAGACTATGTCTCGGTTATCCGTTTCTCAAACACCATGTAGTGCGAGAATCCCAACGGAGGAGATCGAGTCTTGTGGGAAAAAGTGCGCAAACCTCTGCAGAGTGTATAAACTAATCATGGTTAGCTGTGTCCCCGGTTATGGACAATTTGAGTATCTAGTACTTGGATTATCATGTGAATCTCATCATGTTACTCTAATTAATTTTGTTGGGTTTTAATGATGATGCTTAATTGGGATTGAGAGGGTGTCTACACTCTCAATGTTTAACAACTACCATGATAGTTAAATAAAATTTATTCCTTTGTAGTAGGGAAAAATTGGCTTTACGCAAAACTGTAACCATAGAGCTTTCCACCAGCCAAATATGCATGTAGTATAGCCTTATTCTTTCATTGTTCTCTATGTGTTACTTTCCCAGCATATTCCATGTGCTGACCCGTTTTGGGCTGCAACGTTCATGTTGCAGACTTTTTAGATGACGAGTAAGTTGCCTTTTAGGTCGTGGTTCTATACTCAGTGATGCCATTGGAGTTGATGGACTCACTTATCTTCCAAGCCTTCCGCTGTTATCGTTATTAGATGGCCTTAAGCCATATTAAATGTAATAAGTTCTCTTTTGAGACACTCGTTGTAATAAGTGTGTGATTGCTACTATATTATAAATCCTTCAAGTACTGTGCGGTGTCAACATTACTGATCCAGGGATGACACTGGAGCACAGAGATTGGACCGTTTGAGATATGGTCGCTACAGTAGGGCTGTTACTTCCTCTGAGAAGGGCCTGAACTCGAAAAACTCGCGTGTACAACTCCTCCATAGCTAGGATCTTGCCTCTACATTCCTACCCCCATTCTACTGTCAGACTTAGAACCACGAAAGTTGGCGCCCACCGTGGGGCAGGTGTCTTAGCGACTTGTTGGAGAAGTTGCGATTTTTCCGATCCCCATTGACATGGTTTCAGGCGGAGGTTTGGCCGAGGGCCGCGAGATCCGTCTCGGCGCGCTCGTATTCGTAGCCGACAACTCCGCTTGGCTCCAAGAAGCGTCACTCGACGTCAAGGCGCTCCCCGTCCGTGGGGCAACGCACTTTCGCGCATGCATCCGTGGCATCCTCCTACGGCAGTCGTTGACTCAGTATCGGTCGGCTCCTATGTTGACCTCACTCCCAGCAGCCTGCCGGAGCAAACGTTTCGATCGATCGAGGCTTCAGCGGTGGGTAAGGCATGCGGTGGCTCGCCAGTCGGCCACCCCCCAAGTCGCGGCAATAGAGCCCGACGAAACTCTTTACGGCCTGTTCGACCTGTCGACTGGCTCCGTATAAACTGCATCCGAGTGCGACAGCAGCGACCCCGCAGTAGAAGTTTGATGGTCAATGGACCATGCAGTCCTCCTGGCTTCACCCATGAAGACGGAGGCGATGGGGGCGGCGATCCATCGCGTGTTCACGAAGAGTACCGCCCCGAACCCCTCTCTTCGCAGCAGAGGGAAGAACTTCACCGTCCGAACATGGATGCGCTTCACACTCCTATAGTTGGAGAAACCCCTGAGGCCCAGGCCTTGGAGGAGGCGCGCCTGGCCAACTTGGCTGAGCGCACTCGACTAGAGAACCTCCAGCGCACACTCGACTGGAGAACCTCCAGCGCGCACTCGACGAGCGTGCTCGACAGCGTATCCCCGAGTCCAGTCGACGTCAACTTTTTCCGCCTCCGACTCAGGTATACCGAACTCCGATCCAGAATCTCGCAGCTGTGGCCCGAATAGCGGAGTCAATTCAACCTTCCCAGTCAGAAGCTGGACGAGGTTTAGTGCAGATCCGGGCTTTGCTCCGAGCAGCGGGAGAGCAGAATATAGCAGTATCTCAGTCGCGAAATAGGATCCATAGCAGATCCGTAGTTACAGACACAGTCCAGTCGGCTCACAGCCCAAGATCGCCCCCGAGGCGTGAGGGACGTGGGGACCAGCGAGATAAGTACAGAAACCATGAGCAGTATGATCACCGACTCGATCATGATGATCGTCGTCGAGTGCCCACGCCTCCCCCAAGGAGTGGGTCATACGTGCCTCGGCAGCATGATGATAGACGTCCTCACAGTGGTGGGCGAAGGATTCCAGTCGATCCCAGAGAACCGGGCTTTGATGCGAGATCTATTCTCGTTAAGGGTCTGGTCGACAAAAACAGAGCTCACAGAGAAGGCCACGACAGAGATTTTCCAACCAACAGCATAGTGCATGTCTCAGGTCCAGAGTGCTTCAGCAGAGCCATCAGGGCTGCGGTGATTCCTCCCAACTTCAGGTTGGCGACTGGAGTCAGTAAGTTCACTGGTGATTCCAAGCCTGACACTTGGCTTGAGGATTACCGAGTGGCTGTACAGATTGGTGGTGGCAATGATGAAGTTTCCATGAAGCATCTCCCTTTGATGTTAGAGGGCTCGGCCAGAGCGTGGCTGAATGAGTTAGCGCCTGGTAGTATTTATACCTGGGAAGATCTTGCCCGGGTATTTGTCAGAACATTTGAAGGTACTTGCAAACGGCCAGCAGGGTTGACAGAATTACAGTGTTGCATTCAGAAACCGAATGAAACTCTGAGAGATTATATCCAGAGGTGGATCACATTACACCGTACAGTGGAGAATGTTTCAGATCACCAAGCAATTTGTGCCTTCAAAGAAGGCGTTAAGTATCAGGAATTGAATCTGAAATTCGGTCGGACAGGAGATATGACTCTGACTCGGATGATGGAGATTGCCACCAAATACGCCAATGGTGAAGAGGAAGACCGACTCCGGAGTGGCAAGCACAAAACAGTCACCCACGAAACTGGAGGAGGGAACTCCAGTCAGAAGCAGAAGCGCAAAGCCGAGCCAGTTGCTCCTGGAGAAGCCTTAGCCGTGACTCAAGGAAAGTTCAAGGGGAAACCCAAAGGACCATGGAATCCCAAGAAAGTAAAAGATCAAGATGGAAATGATGTGCTAGATTTACCATGCCACATTCACACTAAGAAAGATGAAGAGGGTAATTTCATTTACCCGAAGCATACCACTCGACAGTGTCGACTTCTAATCCAGCAATTCCGAGAGAAACAGCCCAAGAAAAAGGAGAAGGAAACGGACAAAGTTGAGGATGAGGAAGAGGACGATGATGGTTACCCCCACGTCAATTCCACTCTGATGATTTTCACTGATGTTGAGAGTAAGAGTCGACTGGAAGTCATCAACAGAGAAGTGAATATGGTCGCTCCGGTGACACCCAGTTATTTGAAATGGTCTCAGACTGCCATTACATTCGACCAGTCCGATCACCCAGCGCACATAGCCACCCCTGGGAGGCAAGCACTGGTGGTCGACCCAGTAGTCGAAGGCACTCGTTTGACTAAGGTTCTGATGGATGGTGGCAGTGGTCTGAATATACTGTATGCGGAGACGTTGAAAGGAATGGGCATTCCGATGTCCAGATTCAATGAAAGCAATATGAGTTTCCATGGAGTTATTCCTGGCAAGAAGGCTGCGTCACTCGCCAAATCGCCCTTGATGTAGTCTTCGGTGATTCCAGGAATTACCGCAAAGAAAAGTTGACATCTGAAGTCGTGGATTTCTAGAGTTCTTATCATGCTATTCTGGGTAGGCCAGCTTATGCACGTTTTATGGCTCGACCATGTTACGTGTACCTCAAATTGAAGATGCCTGGTCCTAAAGGGGTGATCACTATCACTGGCAATCGAAAGAAGGCAGAAGAGTGCTTCCAGAAGGGCTCAAAGATCGCCGATGCATAGATGGCAGTAGTGGAATTACAAGAGTATCAAAAAAATGCAGATCCGCGATTTGTTGCAAGCTAAGAAGCCTGCCACAGATTCAGCATTCTAGTCATCTGGCGAAACGAATCCGATTCATATTCACCCAACGGATCCCAATGCTGCTCTGACTCACATTTCAGCCACCCTCGACTCCAAATGGGAAGAAGCGCTCATCCAGTTCCTCCGTGAGAACTGGGACATCTTTGCATGGAAACCTTCTGACATGCCAGGTGTTCCCAGGGGGCTGGCTGAGCATCGTTTGCGTGTCGACCCAAAAGTGAAACCAGTAAAAGAACATCTTCGACAGTCCGCCGTACAAAAGAGAGAGGCAATCGGTGAAGAAGTGGCTCGGCTCCTAGCAGCTGAGTCTATCCGACAGATTTATCACTCTGAGTGGTTAGCTAATGTTGTTATGGTCCCAAAGAAGGATGATTCACTTCGCATGTGCATTGACTTCAAACATATCAATCAGGCATGCCCGAAAGATCACTTTCCTCTCCCTCGCATCAACCAAATAGTCGACTTGACTGCGGGGTGTGAGCGTTTGTCCTTTTTGGACGCTTATTCCGGGTATCATCAGATCCGTTTGGGTGCTTCTGTTATGTCTCTATGCCATTCAGCTTGAAGAACGCTGGAGCCACATTCATGCAGATGATTCAGAAGTGTTTACTCACTCAGATCAGTCGGAATGTAGAAGCATACATGGATGACATTGTGGTCAAGTCACGTAAAGGTTCCGACCTACTGGCTGACCTTACTGAAACCTTTGCCAACCCCGGAAGGTATGATATCAAGCTTAATCCATCAAAGTGCATGTTTGGAGTTCCAGGCGGAAAATTACTCGGTTTTCTCATTTCCGAACGAGGGATCGACGCTAACCCAGAGAAAGTGGGTGCCATACTCCGGATGAAATGCCCTGTGCGTGTGCATGATGTCCAGAAGCTTACTGGTTGTTTGGCCGCCCTAAGTCGATTCATTTCTCGCCTCGGTGAAAAGGCACTGCCTCTTTACCGACTGATGAAGAAGTCAGATAAGTTCGAGTGGACTCCTGAAGCTGATGCAACATTTGCAGAGCTTAAAGCCCTGCTTTCCACCCAGCCGGTGCTTGCTGCTCCAATCAGCAAAGAGTCTTTACTGCGTTACATTGCAGCCACTGGACAAGTCGTCAGTACAATACTTACGGTCGAGCAGGAAGAAGAAGGAAAAGCTTACAAAGTTCAGCGCCCAGTATACTATGTTTCTGAAGTTTTGACTCCATCAAAGCAAAGATATCCACATTATCAAAAGCTTGTTTATGGGATTTATATGACCACGAAGAAAGTTGCACATTACTTCTCTGACCACTCCATTACAGTCGTCAGCAACGCTCCATTATCAGAGATTCTGAATAACAGAGATGCAACTAGTCGAGTGGCAAAGTGGGCGATTGAACTCCTTCCCTTAGATATCATGTTCGAAGCAAAGAAAGCTATCAAGTCCCAAGCAATAGCGGATTTCCCTGCCGAGTGGATCGAACAGCAGCTGCTGACTAAGTTCACTCGGAACACTGGACCATGTTCTTTGATGGTTCCAAGATGCTGAATGGTTCCTGTGCTGGGGTGGTACTGGTATCCCCCCGAGGAGACAAGCTCAGATATGTCCTCCAGATTCACTTTGATTCCTCCAATAACGAAGCAGAGTATGAAGCACTCTTGTATGGGTTACGTATGGCCATCTAACTCGGCGTCCGTCGCCTCATGGTCTATGGCGACTCAGATTTGGTAGTCAATCAAGTGATGAAGGAGTGGGATGTTAGAAGCCCAGCCATGACTGGCTACTGTAACGCGGTGAGGAAGTTGGAAAAGAAGTTTGAGGGGTTAGAGCTCCATCATATACCCCGACTGAAAAATCAAGCAGCCGATGATTTAGCAAAGATAGGCTCCAAGAGAGAAGCCATTCCCAGTAATGTGTTCCTGGAGCATATTCATGCACCTTCAGTTCAAGAAATCCCTTCACTGAAGAGCCCTCACAGCCAAAGAGTGCCACCGATCCGACTGAAGTCGAGATTCTAGCCATGGTCGACCTAATCATGGATATTTTGGTTATTACTCCCGACTGGATAGTGCCGTACATCGCGTATATCATTAGGAAGGAACTCCCAGAGGATGAAGAAGAGGCTCGACAGATCGTCCATCGATCCAAAGCCTTTACTGTGAAAAGAAGACAGCTGTTCAGGGAAAGTGTAACCGGAGTCAGCCAGAAATGCATAACCCCGAAAGAAGGTCTAGCGATCCTCAACGACATCCACTCGGGGACCTGTGGCCACCATGCGTCCTCTAGGACCATCGTGGCTAAAGCATACCGAGCTGGATTTTATTGGCCACGAGCAAATGAAATGGCGAAAGATATAGTCGACAGATGTGAAGGCTGCCAGTTTTACTCCAATATGTCCCACAAACCTGCATCAGCCCTAAAGACCATTCCACTCGTTTGGCCCTTTGCTGTTTAGGGATTAGATATGGTTGGACCACTGAGGACTGGTAGGAGCGGCTTCACTCACGTGGTTGTAGCAGTCGACAAGTTTACCAAGTGGATTGAAGCCAAGCCTATCAAGAATCTGGAAGCTAGTGCTGTCAGCTTCATCAGAGAATTGACGTTCAGATACGGAGTTCCACATAGCATCATCACTGACAATGGATCGAACTTCGATTTAGATGAGTTTAGAGCCTTCTGCGCCTCCCAAGGCACGCGAGTCGACTATGCTTCAGTCGCCCATCCCCAGTCAAATGGACAAGCAGAGAGAGAAAATGGCCTGATTCTCAAAGGGTTGAAACCTCGACTGATGCGAGACCTCAAACATGCAGCGGGCGCCTGGGTTGACGAACTTCCATCAGTTCTTTGGGGATTGAGGACAACTCCTAATCGATCGACTGGCCGAACTCCATTTTTCTTGGTCTATGGAGCTGAAGCTGTTCTACCGAGTGACTTACTTCATAATGCACCACGAGTCGAGCTCTTCTCTGAAGACGAAGCAGAACAAGCTCGGCAGGACGCAGTCGACCCCCTAGAGGAGGAAAGAGAGTTGGCCTTGATCCGGTCGACCATTTATCAGCAAGACTTACGTAGATTTCACGCCAGAAATGTGAAAGGTCGAGCCTTTCAAGAGGGAGACTTGGTTCTTCGAGTGGATTAGCAGAAACCACACAAGCTCGCTCCTGCTTGGGAAGGCCCCTTCATTGTCACCAGAGTGCTCCACAACGGAGCATACCACCTTTACAATGTCGAGCATAAGAAGGACGAGCCATGGGCTTGGAATGCGGAGTTGCTCCGCCCCTTCTATAATTAAGTACCCATTCAAATAAAATGTAATAAGAAGTACCTTTGTAATTTGCTTATCAAAAACCAGAGCTTTACAGTCCTCTTAAACGATTGTTGTTGCTTTTATTTGTGTCTAAAATCCCCCAGTAGGTGACTTAGCTGCGAATCCGTTTCGCCTAAGTTTAAAAGAAAATCCCCCAGTGGGTGACTTAGCTGCGAATTCGTTTCGCCTAAGTTTTAAAGAAAATCCTATCGAGTGGTGAGAAAGCCTCCCAGTCGGAGGCTTAGCCGTGAATCCGTTTCACCTAAGTTTAAAAGAAAATCCTACCGAGTGGTGAGCAAGCCTCCCACTCGGAGGCTTAGCTGCGAATCCGTTTCACCTAAGTTTGTAAAATCCTACCGAGTGGTGAGCAAGCCTCCCACTCGGGGGCTTAGCTGCAGTCCAGTACTCGCCTAAGTTTAAAAAATCCTACCGAGTGGTGAGCAAGCCTCCCACTCGGGGGCTTAGCTGCAGTCCAGTACTCGCCTAAGTTTAAAAAATCCTACTGAGTGGTGAGCAAGCCTCCCACTCAGAGGCTTAGCTGCAGTCCAGTACTCGCCTAAGTTTGAAAAATCCTACCGAGTGGTGAGCAAGCCTCCCACTCGGGGGCTTAGCTGCAATCCAGTACTCGCCTAAGTTTAAAAAATCCTACGGAGTGGTGAGCAACCCTCTCACTCGGGGGCTTAGCTGAAGTCCAGTACTCGCCTAAGTTTGTAAAATCCTACCGAGTGGTGAGCAACCCTCCCACTCGGGGGCTTAGCTGCAGTCCAGTTAAGGATGGCAATGGGTCGGGTTTGGATCGGGTTGAACAATCTCAAATCCATATCCATGTCCATGAAGACAGTCTTTGCCCGCCCATGAAAAAATCCATGGGTGAAAAATTGTGTCCATGTACAAATCCGATGGATATCCATACCCATTGGATATCCATTGGGTCCTCTCGAGACATATAAATAAGACATAACACAATATTAACATAAACTCTTCCATTCTTCACCTTGTAGTAGGCTAGGCTTCACTTATGCTAATCAACATCCACTAACAACCTAAGATCGTTTAGTATTTCTCTAACAGATGAGAATGACGAGTCATTTAAGAAGGAGGTAAAAATAAGGGAAGGGGTGTTGGAGTATGTTACAGAGGGGATTGAATGTCAACTAAAAAAGTTACGATGGGGATTGTGTAATTTCTTATGCATGTTTTAGATTAAAAAAGTGTAAAATTGTCGTGGGACATACGACCGTGGGGCAGGGATAGCAGATTTCCCCCATTAAGTCATACTATCGGGTCGGGTTTGGGTACATCCATGGGTACAAGATTATATCCATGCCCTATCCATGAACAATCGGGTCGGGTTTGGGCGCCGCCCATGGACACAAAAGCCTATCCAAACCCTATCCATTCGGGTCGGATATCCATGTCCATGGATAAAATTGCCATCCTTAAGTCCAGTACTCACCTAAGTTTGTAAAATCCTACTGAGTGGTGAGCAACCCTCCCACTCGGGGGCTTAGCCGCAGTCCAGTACTCGCCTAAGTTTGTAAAATCCTACCGAGTGGTGAGCAACCCTCCCACTCGGGGGCTTAGCTGCAGTCCAGTACTCGCCTAAGTTTAAAAAATCTTACCGAGTGGTGGGCGACCCTCTCACTCGGGAGCTTAGCTGCAGTCCAGTACTCGCCTAAGGTTTAAAGTCCGTCCTTATCCTCAAGGACGACAAGGTGCAGGTCGACTACAACCTTCTCCTTTGGAGTTGCGCCACAAATACAACGTATGCTCCATCACCATCCGCGAGGACGACGAGGTGCAGGTCGACTGCAACCTTCTCCTTTGGAGCCGCGCCACAAATACAACGTGCGCCCCATCCCCATATGCAAGGATGACAAGGTGCAGGTCGACTACAACCTTCTTCTTAGGAGCTGCGCCACAAGTACAATGTGCGCTCCATCCCCATCCGCAAGGACGACGAGGTGCAGGTCGACTGCAACCTTCTCCTTAGGAACTGCGGCACAAGTACAATGTGCGCTCCATCCCCATCCGCAAGGACGACAAGATGCAGGTCGAATACAACCTTCTCCTTTGGAGCTGCGCCACAAATACAACGTACGCTCCACCCCTGTCTGCGAGGACGATGAGATGCAGGTCGAAAGATTATTCAGAGTAAAGAGCAAATCCCACTCGAAGGCAAATACAAGCATATTCAGAAATAAACCAAGTTCTGACAGATCCTAAAAATTCCAGACGACGGATCAAAAGTATTCGAGCACCAAGCCCGAAGGAGTTTAACGGTTACAACAACCACTCGGCATTCTGAGGCAAATTTAACGCAGATTTAAATCTCGAAGTTTGTTCATTCGGCAGGAGGAGGGCTGGCAAGTTCGACGAATTCGTCCAAGTCAATTCCATCTGCAATCCGAGTGGCAGCAGCGATGAAAGTCTCCATAAAGGACTAGAAATCATGTCTTTTGGTGTTCGCGACCTTGATCGCCGCCAGCTTATCTTCGCGGGCTTCCCTGTAGTGGACTCTTACCAAGGACAACGCCACGTCAGCACCACACCGGGCAGAGGACTTCTTCCATTCTTGCACTCGACCAGGGACCTCGTTGAGGCGAGCCATCAAAGACTCGAGGTTGTTTTGAAGCATTGCCCTTGGCCAGAGCGATGAGTCGATCCGTGAAACTGCCACCTTCAGACGAGCGAGGTAACTTGTAACACCGGCGACACGAGATTCTAGTCGAAGCACATTCATGGCAGCCTCGTCACCGACTGGAGAAACAATAGGGTCCAAACCCGTCTCGATCCGTCCAGTTTCCTCGTCAAAGTTTTGGCAGAATTCTGCAGTCAAGGGGTTAGTGAGTCGACTGGACTGGACTAACTCGCAAGCAGTAAAGCAGTCGAATTACAAGGAGTACCTTCCAGCATAAGAAAGAGCTTCTTGGCAAGGGTTCTCTGATAAGCTTCCACGTCATTTCTCTTACGACCCGTGGATTCCAGCTTCTCATTCAGAGCCATCTTATCCTTCTTCAGATGAGTTACCTCTCGGTTGGATTCATTGAGAGAGGACTTCATCTTGCTTACTTCTTCTTCCAGCACTCCGACCGAACCCAGCTTCTGGTCGGCAAGGGCAGTCTTATCTTGAGCCTCCTTCTGCGCAGCTGCAAGGTCCAAGTCTTTCTTCTTCAGAGCCAACCTCATTTTCTCTGCAGAATAAGCAATCGGATCAAACAAGAGATCGGAGAAATATTTTAAAGGACGATCGACGTGAGCAGTCGACAGGCAGTTACCTTCCATACCAGAAGCTTCATCTTGAGCTTTCTTCAATTTTTGTTGGGCCAGCTCCAAGTCAAGGTTGAGTTGCCTCTGCTTCTCCTCAAATTTGGCGAACATGGAAATGAGAGTACAAGATTTCTGGAGAGGGTAAAAGACATATCAATCGACAATATCAAAGAGTATTTACTTCTGAGTGAATAAAACTTAAAAGTTTACTCAGATACCAGCCGACTGCCCGTAGTCGACCCCGGTCTCGGGGACTACACCCAGCGGGTGCACTTGGCGTGCCCCCACTGATTCAGATCCCACTCGACCGGTCCACCTGGGTCGAGTAAAAAAAGAAGAAAGAGAGAAGAACTATTCAGACTGAAAGTGCAACTATCCCTAGGTGGTTTTGGTAATTCATAACAACATATAGCTCATTGAGCTAATGCTATTCCAAGATGATTATTTCAGGAAAGCTCAATCCTTGGCATGGCATGGATGTGAAAGTGAAACCCTCAAAATGCTAAGGACAAAGGATTGGCTCAAGCTCAAAAGCTCAAGACTCTTCATTTTATATTTTAGTGATCCAAGATCACATTGAGTCCATAGGAAAAGCCAATACTATCAAGGAGGGATGAGGTGTTGCTTAATGAGCCTCTTGCTTCATGTGCTTAGTGATATGCTCCAAAACCCTCAACTACTTTCCCATATCCACATATGACCTAAACCCTAAGCCAAACTCGGTCCTACCGATTCTTCCTATCCGGCGCCACCGAGTTTCACTTGTCATTAGCCACTGCCAAACCCTAGCAATGCGGTTCTACCGATAAGGATCTCGGTCTCACTGAGATGGGATTGCAAACTCTCTGTTTCCCTTTCGTAACTTTTCGGTCTCACCGAAAGAGCGAATCGGTCCCACCGAGATTGCAATGTAAACTCAGTGTTTCCCCTTTGTAACTTTTCAGTCTCACCGAGTTCCACTCGGTCTCACCGAAAGAGCAAATCGGTCCCACCGAGTTTGCCTGACCAACTCTCTGGTTAGCTAATTACCAAATTCGGTCTCACCGAGTTTGTGTAATCGGTCTCACCGAGATTACGTTATGCCCAAACCCTAACCATATCGGTCCTACCGAGTTGCATGTCAGTCCCACCGAAAATCTCTAACGGTCACTAGGTTTACATTTTCGATCTGACCGAGTTTGTTGATTCGGTCCCACCGAGATTGGAAAACTGTGTGTAACGGTTGGATTTTGTGTGGAGGCTATATATACCCCTCCACCTCCTCTTCATTGGGAGAGAGAGCCATCAGAACACACACACCATTCCAACTCATATGTTCTGAGAGAGAACCACCTACTCATGTGTTGAGACCAAGATATTCCATTCCTACCATATGAATCTTGATCTCTAGCCTTCCCAAGTTGCTTTCCACTCAAATCTTCTTTCCACTAAATCCAAATCCTATGAGAGAGAGTTGAGTGTTGGGGAGACTATCATTTGAAGCACAAGAGCAAGGAGTTCATTACCTACACACCATTTGTTACTTCTTGGAGAGTGGTGTCTCCTAGATTGGCTAGGTGTCACTTGGGAGCCTCCGACAAGATTGTGGAGTTGAACCAAGGAGTTTGTAAGGGCAAGGAGATCGCCTACTTCGTGAAGATCTACCGCTAGTGAGGCAAGTCCTGTGTGGGCGATGGCCATGGTGGGATAGACAAGGTTGCTTCTTCGTGGACCCTTTGTGGGTGGTTGCTTCTTCGTGGACCCTTCATGGGTGGAGCCCTGTGTGGACTCGCGCAACCGTTACCCTTGGGTGGAGCCCTGTGTGGACTCGCGCAACCGTTACCCTTCGTGGGTTGAAGTCTCCATCAACGTGGATGTAGGATAGCACCACCTATCCGAACCACGGGAAAAACATCCGTGTCTCCAATTGCGTTTGAATTCTCCAAACCCTTCCCTTTACATTCTTGGAAGTTGCATGCTTTACTTTCCGCTGCCTATATACTCTTTGCATGCTTGCTTGAATCATGTGATGATTGCTTGACTTGTCCTAAATTAGCTAAAATCTGCCAAGAACTAAAATTGGGAAAAGGTTAAGTTTTTATTTGGTCAAGTAGTCTAATCACCCCCTCTAGACATACTTTCGATCCTACAAGTGGTATCAGAGCTTTGGTCTCCATTTGCTTTGATCTCCATAGCTTTTGGTGGTCATAGCCTTGGTTTCACAACCTAGGAGAGTATGGGGTCTAGCGAGGGAAATTATCACCGTAGAGGTCCTTACTTTGATGGTACTAATTTTGCTAGTTGGAAGCATAAAATGAAAATGCATATTCTTGGACATAACCCCGCCGTTTGGGCTATTGTGTGTGTTGGTTTGCAAGGTGACTTCTTTGATGGGAGAGAACCAAACCATGAAGCTACCGCGGATGAGTTAAAGATGTTGCAATACAATGCTCAAGCTTGTGATATTCTCTTCAATGGATTGTGCCCCGAAGAATTCAACAAAATCAGCCGTCTTGAGAATGCAAAGGAAATTTGGGACACTTTGATTGATATGCACGAAGGTACCGACTCCGTCAAGGAATCCAAGTTGGATGTGCTTCAAAGCCAACTTGACAAGTTCAAGATGAAGGATGGTGAAGGTGTCGCTGAAATGTACTCTAGGCTTGCTCTCATCACAAATGAGATTGCCGGCTTAGGAAGTGAAGAGATGACCGATAGATTCATCATCAAGAAGATTCTAAGAGCCTTGGATGGAAAATATGATACCGTGTGCACATTGATCCAAATGATGCCCAATTACAAAGATCTCAAGCCAACGGAGGTGATTGGAAGAATTGTTGCTCATGAGATGTCACTTAAGGATAAAGAGGAACTTCACAACAAATCAAGTGGTGCCTATAAAGCCTCATGTGAAGCCCCTACATCATCAAGTGAGAAACAAGACTTCAATGAAGAATTGAGCTTAATGGTGAAGAACTTCAACAAGTTCTACAAGAGTAGAAGCAAAGATAGAAGCTTCAAGTCAAGGTCCTACAATGACAAAAGATCTTCTAGTCGAGAGCGGAACTGCTACAATTGTGGAAGACCCAGACACTATTCCAATGAGTGTACGGCTCCCTACAAGAGAAGAGAAGATTCTCCAAAAAGAAGAAGCAAAGGATCACCACCAAGAGAGAGAAGGAGTAGAAATGATCGTTATGAGCGAAGATACTCACGGAGAAGCAAGGATTCGGAAAGGAAGGAAAAATCATCAAGGAGCTATACAAGACGAAGACATCAAGCTCATGTTGGTGAATGGGTATCCGGCTCCGACTCCGACAGCCACTCCGAAAGAAGTATCACTCCGACTCCGAAGATACTCAAGATGAAGGTGTTGCCGGTCTAGCACTTGTGTCAACCAACTCCTACGACATATTTGACTCACCAAATGAAGGAATTGGAAGATGCTTCATGGCCAAAGGTCCTAAGGTAACACACCCCGAGTATGTTGATTTCAATAGTGATGAGGATGACTTGTTAGGTGATGATTTGCTTATTGACAACTCTAGTGATGAATACTATGATGAAATGTCAATTAAACATGCTAATCAAGATAAAACGAATGACAATGATAAGGAGAAGATTGAGGCCCTAACTAAAGAACTAAACACTCTTAAGTTAGCTCATGAAACCATCTTCGAAGATCATCGAGAACTTTTAAGAGCTCATGAGAAATTACGCCTTGAGAAGCTCAATCTTGAGCAAGAGCATGAGTTCTTAAAAGGAATCAATGATGATCTCCGCAAGAAAAGTTCTTCTTACATTGCCAAGCATTTACTCTTATCCACTTACATGGCTCAAGTCAAGTCTAGTAACAAGAAAGATTCTTCCTCTAGCAGTGACAATGATCATGTTAAATCCAATATTGTTGCTTCTAGTAGTTCTCTTGATTACACTAATGATTCTCTTAGCCAAGTTACACTTGAGCAAGAAAATAGTTTATTGAAGGGAATTATAGAGAAAGGAGTGCACAAAAGCCTTGCCGGGAGTAAGCAATTCGAGGAAATTGTGCGCAAGCAAGGAATGCACCGGAAGAATCAAGGTGTTGGTTTTGAACGAAAGTTCAATGCCAATGGAGTTGAGTGGGAAGAAGATCAATACCCCAAGACAAAGTTTATTCCTCAACAAGAGAAGTATGATACTTCTTTCAAGGGGACACAAGCTCAAGATGATCTTCCACCATAAGACTACAAGCAAAAAGGCAAGGACAAGCTTCAAGAGGAAATTGATGCATCTGAAGAAACTCCAAAGACCTTAGTCAAGTGGATTCCCAAGACTACTTCAAGTTCCACTTCATCAAGTACGACTACAACTCCAAGGATTCCCATCAAGATGGTGTGGATCCAAAAGAAGAAGAACTAGAGAGTTCTCGAGGGTGACTCCGCCAACATACTTCACTCTTATCATTTTGGCAAGAACAAGTGCAATCAACTTCCACATCTTGCACTAGTTCAAGGAGTCACAAACCCTCTTGTTGGTAAGACAAGGGACAAGGTAACCCAAAAGTTTTCATGGACATCATCTTGTGTGTGCATCACTCTATGTCTATGGATATCCTTGTTTGTTCCTTGTGGGACTAACCCATGTAGGTATTGAAAGTGCAATTCACTCAAATGGATAGCTCCAAGAGATCTACATCAACATTGAGCATCCACATCTTCAATATCTACATGAAGTCATCATCGACAAAACCCAAGGTTAGTTCATCCCTCTTAGGGAGGATATCACATCTAGGGGGAGCTTTACTCTAAGACTTGAGCTAAAGCAACTCTAAAGATGTGAACACAACAATGCTTTATGTAAAAGTGGTAACCCCACTTGAGCTTAAACGATGAGTATGACCTATGATCAAGTGTTCTCACTTGACTCCTAAGTCAATATACTCATATATAGATGACCTAGTCATCGCAAATTGCTTGATAGATGCTAGAATTGGTTGTGCATGCCTTGTCACATATTTCATTTGCCATCTTATTGTGTGAGCATGCTGGATGCATATTTTACTCATTCGAGGACATCCACTTGTTGTTTTGATTGTTCGGCTTTATTTCTTTTTGCCAAGTGGATGGACAAGAATGCCTAAGAACCTCCTCTAGCTATCTATGCTTTTCTCGTCTCAAACTCTATTCATGCTGCATCACAAAATTTGATCAAGTCAGATTCGAACCACTCTGTGTGAGGAGCGCTCGGAGTCCCCGATTCGTCATAGACTTAAACTTCCAAAACCTCTTTATGATTCTCGGTCTGACCGATACTCCACTTTCGGTCATACCGAGATCATTAAGTTGATCTAGGTTTTCGATCTCGGTGCAACCGATTGGAACCTTTCGGTCACACCGAGTTTCAGTAACTGCTTGCAGTTATGAATCTCGGTGCCACCGAGTTGTTCCACTCGGTCACACCGATAGGGTCAGGCTATATATAGTCAAGGGCAAAATTTTGGAAATTTCTCCGAACCCCTTCGCCCGCGCGATAGCCTGCTCTACCCTCATGGTCTCCGGATCGTCTTCTCGCCGCCAGCCGCCTCCAGTCGCTGGTCTCCGTCGCCGTCAACGGGAATTCTGCCCCGCCGTTGCCGCCGTAGCAAGTCCCCGCCGAACTAGGGTATGGACTTGATCTTTGTGCTATTCTCCAATCTGATTCCTAGCACATTGTGATCTTCATGATTCTTGCCACGATTGAAACACTCCTATCCAGTCAAAACGCTCATAGATTAGGTTTGATTCAAAAATTCTAGGTTTAGGTCTCCGCCGAAACCATCTCGGACCCACCGAGTTGAAAAACTCGGTCCCACCGATTTGGCTTATGCCATTGCACAAGTGAGACTCGGTCTGACCGAGAATTACTTATCGGTGTGACCGATTTTGGAACTCTGTGAAACCCTAGCAGTCTCGGTGCCACCGAACTGTGACTCGATCCTACCGAGTTCACTAGTTTAGGTTCCAAAACTGCTTCGGTATCACCGAGTTTGAAAATCGGTAGATCCGAGATGATTTCAGTGGGAAACTAAAACTAAGTTTTTGGATCATTCTTTTGCAAAAATCTCTGCATTTTGTGATGCTCATCCTTTCTACCTCATCTATAATCTGTTCACAGGGTCAGCAGTCAGTTTGCAGCATGTCTGATCAAAGTGATAGCCAAAACATGTCAGAGCAGCAGGTGCACATGAGTGAGGGCACTAGTCCCTCAAGTTCTTCAGATGAGGGCAGCAGAAGCACCCCTAGCAACTTGCCAAAGGCTGCCACGAGACAGAGGAAGAAGAGGACTTCAGATTCCGAAGATGAGGACTATGTGGTAGAGGAAGAGGCCACTTCCAAGAGAGTTGAGCCAGCTCAAGGCACAAAGCCAGGGCTGAAAATCAAAAGGCCAGCAGGCAGGCAGCCCATGTCAAAGGCAAGAGCCTCAACTGAGAAGCCCACTCCCCAAGAACCAGTTGCTGCAGAAGGCAAGAAGAGGAAGGAAAGGGTCAAGAAGACCGTAGCCAGAATGCTAGGAAAAGCTTCCATCATGGAAGCGGAAGAGGAAGAAGAGGTAGCTGCACCAGCACCCAAGGCACCCAAGCTGATGGGTGATGCCATAAGGTCAGGGGCTACTGCATCTAAGCCCAAAGCTGCCTCCAAGCCAAAACCAAAGAGGAATACAAGGAGCATTCCTGCAGCTGAGAAGAACAAGGCCCCAGTGCCTGAGACTGTTGCAGAAGAAGAGGAAGAGAATGTCCTGAGAAAGCTAAAGCCCAAGATCCCAGACCACAACGATGCTCATCCTGTGGCTGAGGATATGAAGCTCAGGAGAGATTCAGGGCTGAGGAAGTGGAGAGAAGCAGACCCATATGCTTCAAGGAGAAGGACTGCCGTGGACTACAGATTTCACACCAAGGAGCAGCAGGATTTTTATGAGACAGTGCTGCTAGATAAGAAGCCCATTGTCTGTGATATGCGATGGGTTGATTGGCAATATATCAAGGACAACGAAGAGCACTATCCTGGAGTGCAAGACAGCTTCATAGCTTGTGGAGTAGCTGACTTTGTTGGGCAGAAGCTCACAAAGTGGAATGAGGAGCTTATGTTGGAAATATGCCCTAGAGGCAATAATAAAAGCATTATTATTATATTTCCTTGTTCATGATAATTGTCTTTATTCATGCTATAATTGTGTTATCCGGAAATCGTAATACATGTGTGAATAACAGACACCAACATGTCCCTAGTGAGCCTCTAGTTGACTAGCTCGTTGATCAACAGATAGTCATGGTTTCCTGACTATGGACACTGGATGTCATTGATAACGAGATCACATCATTGGGAGAATGATGTGATGGACAAGACCCAATCCTAAACATAGCACAAGATCGTATAGTTCGTTTGCTAGAGTTTTTCCAATGTCAAAGTATCTTTTCCTTAGACCATGAGATCGTGTAACTCCCGGATACCGTAGGAGTACTTTGGGTATGCCAAACGTCACAACGTAACTGGGTGACTATAAAGGTAGACTACGGGTATCTCCGAAAGTGTCTGTTGGGTGACATGGATCAAGACTGGGATTTGTCACTCCGTATGACGGAGAGGTATCACTGGGCCCACTCGGTAATGCATCATCATAATGAGCTCAGAGTGACCAAGTGTCTGGTCACGGGATCATGCATTACGGTACGAGTAAAGTGACTTGCCGGTAACGAGATTGAACGAGGTATTGGGATACCGACGATCGAATCTCGGGCAAGTAACATATCGATAGACAAAGGGAATAGCGTACGGGATTGATTGAATCCTCGACATCGTGGTTCATCCGATGAGATCATCGTGGAGCATGTGGGAGCCAACATGGGTATCCAGATCCCGCTGTTGGTTATTGACCGGAGAGTCGTCTCGGTCATGCCTGCTTGTCTCCCGAACCCGTAGGGTCTACACACTTAAGGTTCGGTGACGCTAGGGTTATGAAGATATGTATATGCAGAAACCCGAATGTTGTTCGGAGTCCCGGATGAGATCCCGGACGTCACGAGGAGTTCTGGAATGGTTCGGAGGTAAAGAATTATATATAGGAAGTGCTATTTCGGGCATCGGGACAAGTTTCGGGGTTATCGGTATTGTACCGGGACCACCGGAAGGGTCCCGGGGGTCCACCGGGTGGGGCCACCTGTCCCGGGGGGCCACATGGGCTGTAGGGGGTGCGCCTTGGCCTAGATGGGCCAAGGGCACCAGCCCCTATAGGCCCATGCGCCTAGGGTTTCCACCATGGAAGAGTCCATGTGGTGGAAGGCACCCCTAGGTGCCTTGGGGGGGAGGGAAACCTCCCCTTGGCCGCCGCCCCCCCTAGTAGATGGCATCTACTAGGGCCGGCGCGCCCCCTTGGCACCCCTATATATAGTGGGGGGAGAGGAGGGATTTTACACCAGCCCCTGGCGCCTCCACCTTCCCCCGTTACGTCTCTCCCTCGTAGTCTCAGCGAAGCCCTGCTGCTGTGACGCCCTGCATCCACCACCACGCCGTCGTGCTGCTGGATCTTCATCAACCTCTCCTCCCCCCTTGCTGGATCAAGAAGGAGGAGACGTCTCCCGTCCCGTACGTGTGTTGAACGCGGAGGTGCCGTCCGTTCGGCGCTGGTCATCGGTGATTTGGATCACGTCGAGTACGACTACATCATCACCGTTCTTTTGAACGCTTCCGTGCGCGATCTACAAAGGTATGTAGATGCATCTAATCACTCGTTGCTAGATGAACTCCTAGATGATCTTGGTGAAACGAGTAGGAAATTTTTTGTTTTCTGCAACGTTCCCCAACAGTGGCATCATGAGCTAGGTCTATGTGTAGTTCTTCTTGCGCGAGTAGAACACAATTTGTTGTGGGCGTCGATTTGTCAACTTTCTTGCCGTTACTAGTCCTTTCTTGCTTCAGCGGTATTGTGGGATGAAGCGGCCCGGACCAACCTTACACGTACGCTTACGTGAGACCAGTTCCACCGACTAACATGCACTAGTTGCATAAGGTGGCTGGCGGGTGTCTGTCTCTCCTACTTTAGTTGGAGCGGAATCGATGAATAGGGTCCTTATGAAGGGTAAATAGAAGTTGACAAATCACGTTGTGGCTTTAACGTAGGTAAAAAAAACGTTCTTGCTAGAACCCTAATTCAGCCACGTAAAACTTGCAACAACAATTAGAGGACGTCTAACTTGTTTTTGCAGCAAGTGGTTTGTGATATGATATGGCCAAAGTTGTGATGAATGATGAATGATCTATATGTGATGTATGAGATGTTCATGCTATTGTAATAGGATTCACGACTTGCATGTCGATGAGTATGACAACCGGCAGGAGCCATAGGAGTTGTCTTTATTCTTTTATATGACCTGCGTGTCATCAAGAAACACCATGTAAATTACTTTACTTTATTGCTAAACGCGTTAGCCATAGTAGTAGAAGTAATAGTTGGCGAGCAACTTCATGGAGACACGATGATGGAGATCATGGTGTCAAGCCGGTGACAAGATGATCATGGAGCCCCAAGATGGAGATCAAAGGAGCTATGTGATATTGGCCATATCATGTCACGTTTATTATCTGATTGCATGTGATGTTTATCATGTTTTGCATCTTGTTTACTTAGAACGACGGTAGTAAATAAGATGATCCCTCACAATAATTTCAAGAAGTGTTCCCCCTAACTGTGCACCGTTGCGACAGTTCGCTGTTTCAAAACACCACGTGATGATCGGGTGTTTTATTCAGACGTTCACATACAACGGGTGTAAGACAGATTTACACATGCAAACACTTAGGTTGACTTGACGAGCCTAGCATGTACAGACATGGCCTCGGAACACAGAAGACCGAAAGGTCGAGCATGAGTCGTATAGTAGATACGATCAACATGAAGATGTTCACCGACGTTGACTAGTCCGTCTCACATGATGATCGGACACGGTCTAGTTAAACTTGGATCATGTAATACTTAGATGACTGGAGGGATGTCTAATCTAAGTGGGAGTTCACTAATAATTTGATTAGTTGAACTTAATTATCATGAACTTAGTCTAAAATCTTTGCAATATGTCTTGTAGATAAAATGGCCAACGTAGTCCTCAACTTCAACGCATTCCTAGAGAAAACCAAGCTGAAAGACGATGGCAGCAACTATACGGACTGGGTCCGGAACCTGAGGATCATCCTCATAGCTGCCAAGAAAGATTATGTCCTACAAGCACCGCTTGGTGACGCACCCGTTCTCCCTGCAGAACAAGATGTTATGAACGCTTGGCAGGCACGTTTCGATGACTACTCCCTCGTTCAGTGCGGCATGCTTTACAGCCTAGAGCCGGGGCTCCAAAAGCGTTTTGAGAGACATGGAGCATATGAGATGTTCGAAGAGCTGAAAATGGTTTTCCAAGCTCATGCCTGGGTCGAGAGATATGAAGTCTCTGACAAATTCTTCAGCTGTAAGATGGAGGAAAACAATTCTGTCAGTGAGCACATACTCACTATGTCTGGGTTGCATAACCGCTTGACTCAGCTGGGAGTTAATCTCCCGGATGATGCGGTCATTGACAGAATCCTCCAGTCGCTTCCACCAAGCTACAAGAGCTTTGTGATGAACTTCAATATGCAAGGGATGGAAAAGACCATTCCTGAAGTATTTGCTATGCTGAAATCAGCAGAGGTAGAAGTCAGGAAGGAACATCAAGTGTTGATGGTCAATAAAACCACTAAGTTCAAGAAAGGCAAGGGTAAAAAGAACTTCAAGAAGGACGGCAAGGAGGTTGCCGCGCCCGGCAAGCAAGCTGCCGGGAAGAAGCCAAAGAATGGACCCAAACCCGAGACTGAGTGCTTTTATTGCAAGGGAAGCGGTCACTGGAAGCGAAACTGCCCTAAGTACTTAGCGGATAAGAAGGCCGGCAAAACAAAAGGTATATGTGATATACATGTAATTGATGTGTACCTTACTAGTGCCCGTAGTGGCTCCTGGGTATTTGATACCGGTGCAGTTGCTCACATTTGTAACTCAAAGCAGGGGCTGCGGAATAAGCGGAAACTGGCAAAGGACGAGGTGACGATGCGCGCTGGGAATGGTTCCAAGGTCAATGTGATCGCCGTCGGCACGCTGCCTCTGCATCTCCCTTCGGGATTAGTTTTAAACCTTAATAATTGTTATTTAGTGCCAGCTTTGAGCATGAACATTGTATCGGGATCTCGTTTAGTTCGAGATGGCTACTCTTTTAAATCTGAGAATAATGGTTGTTCCATTTTTATGAGAGATATGTTTTATGGTCATGCTCCTATGGTGAATGGTTTATTCTTTATGAATCTCGAACGTGATGCTACACATGTTCATAATGTGAGTACCAAAAGAAGTAAGGTTGATAATGATAGTCCCAAATACTTGTGGCACTGCCGCCTTGGTCACATAGGTGTCAAACGCATGAAGAAGCTCCATGCTGATGGACTTTTAGAGTCTCTTGATTATGAATCATTTGACACGTGCGAACCATGCCTTATGGGTAAAATGACCAAGACTCCGTTCTCAGGAACAATGGAGCGAGCAACCGACTTATTGGAAATCATACATACTGATGTGTGCGGTCCGATGAGTGTTGAGGCTCGCGGTGGCTATCGTTATGTTCTCACCCTCACTGATGATTTAAGTAGGTATGGGTATATCTACTTAATGAAACACAAGTCTGAAACCTTTGAAAAGTTCAAGGAATTTCAGAGTGAGGTTGAAAATCAACGTGACAGGAAAATCAAGTTTCTACGATCAGATCGTGGAGGAGAATACTTGAGTCACGAGTTTGGGGCACACTTAAGAAAATGTGGAATAGTTTCACAACTCACGCCGCCTGGAACACCTCAGCGTAATGGTGTGTCCGAACATCGTAATCGCACTCTGTTAGATATGGTGCGATCTATGATGTCTCTTACCGATTTACCGCTTTCCTTTTGGGGCTATGCTTTAGAGACTGCCGCATTCACTTTAAATAGGGCTCCGTCGAAATCCGTTGAGACGACACCGTATGAATTATGGTTTGGGAAGAAACCTAAGCTGTCGTTTCTAAAAGTTTGGGGATGCGATGCTTATGTCAAGAAACTTCAACCTGAGAAGCTCGAACCCAAGTCGGAAAAATGCGTCTTCATAGGATACCCAAAAGAAACTATTGGGTACACCTTCTACCTCAGATCCGAAGGCAAGATCTTTGTTGCCAAGAATGGGTCCTTTCTGGAGAAAGAGTTTCTCTCGAAAGAAGTAAGTGGGAGGAAAGTAGAGCTTGATGAAATATTACCTCTTGAACCAGAAAATGGCGCAACTCAAGAAAATGTTCCTGAGGTGCCCGCACCAACTAGAGAGGAAGTTAATGATAATGATCAAGATACTTCTGATCAAGCCCCTACTGAAATTCGAAGGTCCACAAGGACACGTTCCGCACCAGAGTGGTACGGCAACCCTGTCTTGGAAATCATGCTGTTAGACAACGGTGAACCTTCGAACTATGAAGAAGCGATGGCGGGCCCGGATTCCGACAAATGGCTAGAAGCCATGAAATCCGAGATAGGATCCATGTATGAAAACGAAGTATGGACTTTGACTGACTTGCCCATTGAGCGGCGAGCCATAGAAAATAAATGGATCTTTAAGAAGAAGACAGACGCGGATGGTAATGTGACCATCTATAAAGCTCGGCTTGTCTAAGGGTTATCGACAAGTTCAAGGGGTTGACTACGATGAGACTTTCTCACCGGTAGCGAAGCTGAAGTCCGTCCGAATCATGTTAGCAATTGCCGCATTCTATGATTACGAAATATGGCAAATGGACGTCAAAACGGCATTCCTTAATGGTTTCCTTAAGGAAGAATTGTATATGATGCAGCCGGAAGGTTTTGTCGATCCTAAGAATGCTGACAAAGTGTGCAAGCTCCAACACTCGATTTATGGGCTGGTGCAAGCATCTCGGAGTTGGAACATTCGCTTTGATGAGATGATCAAAGCGTTTGGGTTTACACAGACTTATGGAGAAGCCTGCGTTTACAAGAAAGTGAGTGGGAGCTCTGTAGCATTTCTCATATTATATGTAGATGACATACTGTTGATGGGAAATGATATAGAACTCTTGGACAGCATCAAGGCCTACTTGAATAAAAGTTTTTCAATGAAGGACCTTGGAGAAGCTGCTTATATATTAGGCATCAAAATCTATAGAGATAGATCAAGACGCCTCATAGGTCTTTCACAAAGCACATACCTTGATAAGATATTGAAGAAGTTCAATATGGATCAATCCAAGAAGGGGTTCTTGCCTGTGTTACAAGGTATGAAATTGAGCTCAGCTCAATGTCCGACCACGGCAGAAGATATAGAAGAGATGAGCGTCATCCCCTATGCCTCAACCATAGGTTCTATTATGTATGCCATGCTGTGTACCAGACCTGATGTTAACCTTGCCGTCAGTTTGGTAGGAAGGTACCAAAGTAATCCCGGCAGGGAACACTGGACAGCGGTCAAGAATATCCTGAAGTACCTGAAAAGGACTAAGGAAATGTTTCTCGTTTATGGAGGTGACGAAGAGCTCGTCGTAAAGGGTTACGTCGACGCTAGCTTCGACACAGATCTGGATGACTCTAAGTCACAAACCGGATACGTGTATATTTTGAATGGTGGGGCAGTAAGCTGGTGCAGTTGCAAGCAAAGCGTCGTGGCAGGATCTACATGTGAAGCGGAGTACATGGCAGCCTCGGAGGCAGCACATGAAGCAATATGGGTGAAGGAGTTCATCACCGACCTAGGAGTCATACCCAATGCGTCGGGGCCGATCAAGTTCTTCTGTGACAACACTGGAGCTATTGCACTTGCCAAGGAGCCCAGGTTTCACAAGAAGACAAGGCACATCAAGCGTCGCTTCAACTCCATTCGTGAAAATGTTCAAGATGGAGACATAGAGATTTGTAAAGTACATACGGACCTGAATGTAGCAGATCCGTTGACTAAACCTCTCCCTAGAGCAAAACATGATCAACACCAGAATTCCATGGGTGTTCGATTCATCACAATGTAACTAGATTATTGACTCTAGTGCAAGTGGGAGACTGTTGGAAATATGCCCTAGAGGCAATAATAAAAGCATTATTATTATATTTCCTTGTTCATGATAATTGTCTTTATTCATGCTATAATTGTGTTATCCGGAAATCGTAATACATGTGTGAATAACAGACACCAACATGTCCCTAGTGAGCCTCTAGTTGACTAGCTCGTTGATCAACAGATAGTCATGGTTTCCGGACTATGGACACTGGATGTCATTGATAACGAGATCACATCATTGGGAGAATGATGTGATGGACAAGACCCAATCCTAAACATAGCACAAGATCGTATAGTTCGTTTGCTAGAGTTTTTCCAATGTCAAAGTATCTTTTCCTTAGACCATGAGATCGTGTAACTCCCGGATACCGTAGGAGTACTTTGGGTATGCCAAACGTCACAACGTAACTGGGTGACTATAAAGGTAGACTACGGGTATCTCCGAAAGTGTCTGTTGGGTGACATGGATCAAGACTGGGATTTGTCACTCCGTATGACGAAGAGGTATCACTGGGCCCACTCGGTAATGCATCATCATAATGAGCTCAGAGTGACCAAGTGTCTGGTCACGGGATCATGCATTACGGTACGAGTAAAGTGACTTGCCGGTAACGACATTGAACGAGGTATTGGGATACCGACGATCGAATCTCGGGCAAGTAACATATCGATAGACAAAGGGAATAGCGTACGGGATTGATTGAATCCTCGACATCGTGGTTCATCCGATGAGATCATCGTGGAGCATGTGGGAGCCAACATGGGTATCCAGATCCCGCTGTTGGTTATTGACCGGAGAGTCGTCTCGGTCATGTCTGCTTGTCTCCCGAACCCGTAGGGTCTACACACTTAAGGTTCGGTGACGCTAGGGTTATGAAGATATGTATATGCAGAAACCCGAATGTTGTTCGGAGTCCCGGATGAGATCCCGGACGTCACGAGGAGTTCCGGAATGGTCCGGAGGTAAAGAATTATATATAGGAAGTGCTATTTCGGGCATCGGGACAAGTTTCGGGGTTATCGGTATTGTACCGGGACCACCGGAAGGGTCCCGGGGGTCCACCGGGTGGGGCCACCTGTCCTGGGGGGCCACATGGGCTGTAGGGGGTGCGCCTTGGCCTAGATGGGCCAAGGGCACCAGCCCCTATAGGCCCATGCGCCTAGGGTTTCCACCATGGAAGAGTCCATGTGGTGGAAGGCACCCCTAGGTGCCTTGGGGGGAGGGAAACCTCCCCTTGGCCGCCGCCCCCCCCCTAGTAGATGGCATCTACTAGGGCCGGCGCCCCCCCTTGGCACCCCTATATATAGTGGGGGGAGAGGAGGGATTTTACACCAGCCCCTGGCGCCTCCACCTTCCCCCGTTACGTCTCTCCCTTGTAGTCTCGGCGAAGCCCTGCTGCTGTGACGCCCTGCATCCACCACCACGCCGTCGTGCTGCTGGATCTTCATCAACCTCTCCTCCCCCCTTGCTGGATCAAGAAGGAGGAGACGTCTCCCGTCCCGTACGTGTGTTGAACGCGGAGGTGCCGTCCGTTCGGCGCTGGTCATCGGTGATTTGGATCACGTCGAGTACGACTACATCATCACCGTTCTTTTGAACGCTTCCGTGCGCGATCTACAAAGGTATGTAGATGCATCTAATCACTCGTTGCTAGATGAACTCCTAGATGATCTTGGTGAAACGAGTAGGAAAATTTTTGTTTTCTGCAACGTTCCCCAACAGCTTATAATGCAGTTCTACTCCACGGCACATTTTTATCCAGATGGGAGGATCACATGGATGTCTGAGGGTACGAGGTACCAATCCACTGTTGAGGAATGGGCAAAGTTAATTAATGCCCCAGAGGAGCATGATGACGACATGGACATATATGCCAAGAAGAAGATGGACCACAACTCAATGTCCAACATGTACAAGGAGATCCCAAATGAAGCACTTGATACTTTCAAGTTTGGCTCAGTGCATTATCTTCTGTCAGGTCTGCCTACGATCAATTGGATACTAAGGCACACCTTACTGCCCAAGTCTGGAGATCACAAGATGATCAAAGGCCATGCTATCAACTTGCTACATGTGTTTGATGTGCCTCAGAAGTTCAAGGTGATGAGCCTCATAGTGGAAACAATCAAGAGGACTACAGCAGATCAGAAGAGGAGTTGCGGATATGCCCCTCAAATTCAGGAGCTCATCAACTCCAAGATGGGCACGTGCATATATTTATTGGAAAAGGAACATTTGCCCATCCATCCAGATTTTGAGGACAATCAAGTTGTCATGACTGAGAACGAGCCATCGTCTGCACAAGCTTACGCAAAGAAGGAGAAGGCGAGGAAGGAGAAAGCTGCCAAGATGCCAACTCAAGAGGAGGCATCTGAATACTTCTTGAAGCCAAACAAGAGCAACTTGGTTACTTGATTGCATCCACGCTGAGGATTGAGCAAAGTCTGGCCACCGTCACTCAAAATCAGTAGAGCCTAGAGATAATCATGGAACAGAAGTTCTATGACTTGGATGTCAAAGTAACGGAAGTTCAGTCTGCAGTGGAGCAGCTCTAGGAGGACATGCAGGAGAGGAGAGGCAGGACTACCACTCATGCCTTTGCCAGAGTGCCACGAGGCCCGAGGTCATCTGCCGTGCCAGTTGCTGACACCAGAGCCACCACCTCAGCACCAGCCATAGCCTCAGTTCCACCAGCTCCAGCATCTACTTCAGCTCCAACTCCAGCGTCTACTTCAGCATCTACCGAAGCCTTCGTCCTTGGAGTGATCCGGACTCCACCACCACCAGAAGATCAAGCCTGAGCGTCGATCTAGTGCTATGCATTTTCTAGGAACTTTTTGGTAACTTGTTTCCAAAGGGGGAGAAGATGTATAGATCATAGGCTTCGAGAGAGAGAGTGTTGCTTTTCTCTCTTGCTTTATTTGGTGTTTTTTTTAAACTTGTTTGCTTTTGAGTGCTTGAGATACTATGCTTGTGAGACATTGATGATCATGTGTTTGATCATAAGCTACACTTGATGCTTGCTTAATGCTATTATCTTATCTATCTTATGTGATCACTCACAATTCTTGGTGATGAGTGCATGTATTTCATTCTTATCATTTTAAGCGCTCCACCAAGATGTATGTGACATGGAAGAGTAAACCATGACTCTAACTCCTTGTGCATTTGCAGTCCAAAGCAAAATTTAAATATGCACAAATTTAGGGGGAGCTCTTACTTATCACATACTTCTCAAAGCGACGATATATTTCATGCTTATTATCATTTGTCGAAGCTTTGATCTATATGTTGTCATCAATTACCAAAAAGGGGGAGATTTAAAGTGCAACTATCCCTAGGTGGTTTTGGTAATTCATAACAACATATAGCTCATTGAGCTAATGCTATTCCAAGATGATTATTTCAGGAAAGCTCAATGATTGGCATGGCATGGATGTGAAAGTGGAACCCTCAAAATGCTAAGGACAAAGGATTGGCTCAAGCTCAAAAGCTCAAGACTCTTCATTTTATATTTTAGTGATTCAAGATCACATTGAGTCCATAGGAAAAGCCAATACTATCAAGGAGGGATGAGGTGTTGCTTAATGAGCCTCTTGCTTCATGTGCTTAGTGATATGCTCCAAAACCCTCAACTACTTTCCCATATCCACATATGACCTAAACCCTAAGCCAAACTCGGTCCTACCGATTCTTCCTATCCGGCGCCACCGAGTTTCACTTGTCATTAGCCACTGCCAAACCCTAGCAATTCGGTTCTACCGATAAGGATCTCGGTCTCACCGAGATGGGATTGCAAACTCTCTGTTTCCCTTTCGTAACTTTTCGGTCTCACCGAAAGAGCGAATCGGTCCCACCGAGATTGCAATGTAAACTCAGTGTTTCCCCTTTGTAACTTTTCGGTCTCACCGAGTTCCACTCGGTCTCACCGAAAGAGAAAATCGGTCCCACTGAGTTTGCCTGACCAACTCTCTGGTTAGCTAATTACCAAATTCGGTCTCACCGAGTTTGTGTAATCGGTCTCACCGAGATTACGTTATGCCCAAACCCTAACCATATCGGTCCTACCGAGTTGCATGTCAGTCCCACCGAAAATCTCTAACGGTCACTAGGTTTACATTTTCGGTCCGACCGAGTTTGTTGATTCGGTCCCACCGAGATTGGAAAACTGTGTGTAACGGTTGGATTTTGTGTGGAGGCTATATATACCCCTCCACCTCCTCTTCATTGGGAGAGAGAGCCATCAGAACACACACACCATTCCAACTCATATGTTCTGAGAGAGAACCACCTACTCATGTGTTGAGACCAAGATATTCCATTCCTACCATATGAATCTTGATCTCTAGCCTTCCCAAGTTGCTTTCCACTCAAATCTTCTTTCCACTAAATCCAAATCCTATGAGAGAGAGTTGAGTGTTGGGGAGACTATCATTTGAAGCACAAGAGCAAGGAGTTCATTACCTACACACCATTTGTTACTTCTTGGAGAGTGGTGTCTCCTAGATTGGCTAGGTGTCACTTGGGAGCCTCCGACAAGATTGTGGAGTTGAACCAAGGAGTTTGTAAGGGCAAGGAGATCGCCTACTTCGTGAAGATCTACCGCTAGTGAGGCAAGTCCTATGTGGGCGATGGCCATGGTGGGATAGACAAGGTTGCTTCTTCGTGGACCCTTTGTGGGTGGTTGCTTCTTCATGGACCCTTCGTGGGTGGAGCCCTGTGTGGACTCGCGCAACCGTTACCCTTGGGTGGAGCCCTGTGTGGACTCGCGCAACCGTTACCCTTCGTGGGTTGAAGTCTCCATCAACGTGGATGTAGGATAGCACCACCTATCCGAACCACGAGAAAAACATCCGTGTCTCCAATTGCGTTTGAATTCTCCAAACCCTTCCCTTTACATTCTTGCAAGTTGCATGCTTTACTTTCCGCTGCCTATATACTCTTTGCATGCTTGCTTGAATCATGTGATGATTGCCTGACTTGTCCTAAATTAGCTAAAATCTGCCAAGAACTAAAATTGGGAAAATGTTAAGTTTTTATTTGGTCAAGTAGTCTAATCACCCCCCTCTAGACATACTTTCGATCCTACACAGACCCCGGCCGACTGCCAGCAGTTGACCTCGGTCTCGGGGACTACACCCAGTGGGTGCACTTGACGTGCCCCCACTGGTTCAGATCGCACTCGACTGGTCCGCCCGGGTCGAGTGGAAGAAAGGAAAGTGAACATAAGTACTCAGACCCCAGCCGACTGCCCGCAGTCGACTGCGGTCTCGGGGACTACACCCAGTGGGTGCACTTAGCGTGCCCCCACCGGTTCAGATCCCACTCGACCAGGCCGAGTGGAAGAACACAAATACTAAAGACAACAAAACACCCAGTGGGTGTACAGACTCAACGCAAACAATAAGAGAGTGTATGAAAGAAAATATTTCAGATAACATATCCTAATAGAACATGGTCAGTCGAAAGCCAACTTACCTGGACATTGGCCCGAAGAGCCGTGCTGGCATCGTAAGCAGCCTGGTTGTTGTCGTGCACCGTTTTCATCCACTCCATCATCACGCTAGCCTGACGGATGGCCTCCGCAGCAGCGTCCGACTGACATTCCGGAACATGATAGTTGGTGAAGAAGGGAGCAGATGGCCCAGATGCGGCAGCTTGGAGCTCCGAGGCATGAGGTTGGACGGCTGAAGGAAACATTGATACAATCGACGGTGCGGGGCGCTCACTCGACAATGGGACATCAAAAGTTACATAGGCCCCGCCTGCATCTTCAGGTTGTTGGACGGTTGGTTCTGTCGTCAGTCCCAGCTGAGATGTCTTTCCAGCAGCTACTTTTTTGTTCTTTCTGGGCCTCAGGGCCACATCTTCATCATCATCCTGAAGCTCAATAATGTTGGGTGGGGCTGCAAATAAATTAGTCGACCCCAAGTGAATCGCCAGAATTTAATCGACCAAATAATCAAGAACAAGATCACGAGAATTGTACCTGGGTTGGAGGTAACCGCGTCTTCCATTTCCTCGTCTTGGTATTGGCGGGAGGAAGTTCTGGAGGTAGCAGCACTACAAATGTCAGCGTTCAGTCGGTTATGTTCTATTACTCGAGTCGACCAAAGGATCAGGTCAGATAGTTACCCAGAGATGGTGGGAATGGTCACTTTGATTCTGGGTAAAGCCTTCGGCGGTTTGGAGGATGTGACCTTCAATGGTTTCGGCACTGGAGGCAGCGCGGTCTTGAGCTGTTTCGATACTTTCTCGGTCGGCACCGGAGAAGACGTCCGAGGGCTCTTTGAAGACTGCCCAGTTGGTGCGGCCACCAAGTCAGGGGTGCTTTCCGGATCGTGAGCGTGCTTGGACCTCCTTTCTCTGCGAGGAGGCGAGTCGACCTCTTCTTCGTCACTCGGGTCGTCGCTCTCCTCGTCCTCCTCTGCATCCGAGTGCCACTCGCCACTCTTGCCCCCGCTCGCCTCCCCTTCGACATTTTGCTCCTGCACTCCATTGGGCATTGAGTACATATCAACAAGAGCCTAAAAGGCAAGGAATAAAAGAAAGACAGTCGACCGTCAACAAAATGCTACATGGTAAAACAAGAAGACACTCGACAATGCAGAATCGTACCTGTTCCGGCTGGCGGGAATGGTCGAATGGAACCACCCTCCTGGACCCTCGGGGATTATCCTTGTTGCCGGTAATACCCCTCAGCCACTGCTCCACTGTGTCCTCGCTAACATCCTCCGGGTGGATCTGAGTGGAATCCTCGAGTCCCGAGTACATCCACATCAGATGGTCACGAGCTTGGAGTGGTTGGATGCGTCGACTGTGGAAGACCTCCAACAGGTCCATACCGGTCACCCCGTTGCGGACAAGTTGGACAACCCGCTTGACCAACACCTTTACCTGTGCCTTCTCCTCCGGGATCACTCTCGAGGTGGAGGGCTTCTCCACTCGAGCCATGGAAAAGTGGGGAAGTCCAGTCGACTGGCCCGGGGTCGGCTGGTCCTTGCAGTAGAACCAGGTCGATTGCCAACCCTGGACCGAGTCGGGAAGGATCATAGTTGGGAAAGTGCTTTTGTTCCTCATCTGAATTCCAAGCCCCCCGCACATCTATATCACGTGCGTCCTCTCGTCACTCGGGTTGGCCTTCTTGACCGTCTGAGAGCGACATGTGAATATGTGCTTGAAGAGACGCTAGTGTGGTCGACAACCCAAGAAGTTCTCGCACATAGACATGAAAGCGGCAAGGTACACGATGGTGTTTGGAGAAAAGTGGTGGAATTGAGCCCCAAAGAAGTTCAAGAAACCGCTAAAGAAAGGGTGGGGAGGCAAAGAAAACCTGCGGTCGACGTGGGTGGCAAGGAGAACGCACTCACCCTCCTACGGCTGTGGCTCAGTCTCGTTCCCTGGGAGCCGCACCGATTCATGGGGAATCAGTCCCCCCTCAACCAGGTCGTCGATGTCACCTTGACTGATTGTCGAGCGGATCCAGTCGCCCTGGATCCAGCCATGCAGCAGGCCGGACCTCGACGAAGATCCGCCCCAGCTGGTCTTCTTCACTTTCGCCTTCGCCGTCGCCTTCTTCGCATGCTCCAATGCCACCGTCTTCTCCTTCCCCATGGCAGTGAATCGAGTTCGAGCGGAGCGACGATGCCGAGAGCAGAAGCAGGCACAGTGGAGGAATCTGAGGAGGAGGAAGAAGAATGGGGGCGCACTGTTCAAAAGCCCCGGTCCAGCGCCTTATATAAGGTCACTTCCGAGTGACTGACTTGTAGGCCCGGACGATCTTATCAAATCCCGCAACAGTCGCGCGCGCGATATGTGGCAAAAAAGGTGGTGCAGATATCGAGGCGGCCTGCCTAATCCGTCCCGATTATTGCAGCCTCCCTCACCTGGCGCACTTCCCAAAATTCGAATCCCGTGAAATCCGCACACAACAGAACAACCCGTGAGACGGAAGATTTTTTCCATATCAACACTCGAAACTTAACAACGAAAGTTCACTCGACAAAACCAAGAATGGATCAAGGCGACTGAACAAGCAGTTGAAGCCATCATGAATGTTCATTCGACCTCTGGGCGAGACATTCTCAAAACACAAAAGCTGAATCAGAGAGATTATCAACACCTTCTCCACTTAAACCCTGAACCATTCGGGGGCTAATGATGTAGCTATGTACCTAGGGTAGGGTCATAGACCTGACCTAGACATCCTCCCCTAGGACATCACCCTAAAGTCAGGATCATTCAAAGGGTACCATCATCCACTCGACCAAAGATGTTCCACTCGGAAGAATCAATGTCACTCGACCGTCGCAGAAGTCACTCGACAGACAGAAGAGCTAAAGCCACTCTACATGAACAACGGTCGGGCATTTACTTATAGGCTTAATTGTCATTTATAGCACTTTAGTGTGGGCGTTACCAGTAATGTTCTCTCTTCAATGTACCTTAAACCCTCTGTGACATGGGCTGGCTGGGGTCCTGGCGCACTCTATATAAGCCACCCCCTCCACAGGCACAAGGGTTCGCACCCCCTGTAACTCACACGCATATAATCCAGTCGACCGCCTCTGGGCTCCGAGACATAGGGCTGTTACTTCCTCTGAGAAGGGCCTGAACTCGTAAAACTCGCGTGTACTACTCCTCCATAGCTAGGATCTTGCCTCTACATTCCTACCCCCCATTCTACTGTCAGACTTAGAACCACGACACCAGACAAAAGCTACTTCCAAGAAAACAAACATACTCCACGGAAAACCAGAACTGGCATAACTTCTGCATATGAGCTCCGAATTGAGCGAACTCAAGCTTGTTGGAAACAAGACGACGAGTAGCATCAAAACAGAGGAGGTATGCCAACAAAATAGAGGAGTGAAACCTCCAACCGAGAAGAACCGACATAACCTCCAACGTTGAAAACATCATAGAAGAAGCGAGTGAACTCCGTTTTCGATGAACTCGAGCTTGTCACCAAGATGACCATAAGCTCTAAGACTCACAAAGAGAACAAAACAAGAACCAAGAAAGATGATGCAAGGATGCAATGGTTTGAACTCTCTATGAATGATATGATCAAGCTACTCATCGAGAGCCCCCTTGATAGTACGACAATCGATCCTATAACCCGGTCTCCCAACTACCACTATGAGACCGATAAAATAGAAAACCTATCAAGGGCAAACCTTTGTCTTGCACATAGTCCACTTGAGCTAGATGATGACGATCTTGACTTCCTCAAGTTGGACCACCTTTCTTGATTGTGTTGACTCGATGAAGACTAGTTGATTACTCCCCCATACTCCACTATGGGTGAGCCACTCTTCGGCACATCTTCATAAATCCATTGTTACCATAATGGACGGCAAGCTTCAAGCATTTGATCTCTTCATGATGCTCCACTTGAACTTGCACATCGCAACCTAACCCCACAAAGAACTCTCACGAAAACCATGGGTTAGCAAACAAAGCGTAATGGACAATGCTTACCATACCATGGGATCACTTGATCCCTCAGTACATCTTGTATGCTTTATGTGTTGATCAACTTGATTCATTCTTGACTTAATCTTGATCAACCTTTAATCTTTCCAATTCTCTTCATTTGGATGATGTCTTGAAAGTAGACATGAATGATCACACAATCTTCTTCTTCAAGACATGCTTGCAATAACCTCAACACTCACATGACCAATCTTTGGATAATTCCTTGAATAGCACCTTGGTCGACACCAACTCTCCTTGAAACCAACACATGTACTCCAAGAAAAGCCTATGGACAAAACCTTCAAATATAACTCAAGGCAACCATTAGTCCATAGAGATTGTCATCAATTACCAAAACCAAACATGGGGGCACCGCATGTTCTTTCAACAGGAACTACACCACGCCATGCCGCCGCGGGAAGCCCGAGCTTCACCCGCCACCACCTTCCAGGGTCGCCGCCCCGTGATCCAGCCCTCGATGCCCGCCGAAGCTCGCAACCCCACCACGGAGCCACTGAGCCCCACCTAGTCGTCGCCCGCCGCCCGCCGCAAACTAACGCCTGCGACTCCACCATAGAGCCGCCGAGCACTGCCCACCGACGCGGCGCACACCACATCGAGGGCCAACGAGGGAGGAGAAGCTAGATCTGGCCAAGCCCGACCAGGATCCGGCCTCTCCCCGTGTTGACGCCGCTCCCGCAGCCCTGCATCTCGCCCGCGCTCATGGCGATTCAGACAGCGCGCACGCAACGCTGCAGAGAGGGGAGAAACAGCCCCGCCGCCACCTTCCTTGGGGTACGTGTGGACTTCGCCGGCGGCCCCTCCAGCGGCAGCGAAGCGAGGGAGCGGGGGCCTTGCGGCGGCGGCACTAGGTTTCTTGGATCGGGGGAGGAGGAGATGAGGGAGCGATGGAGCGGGGGTCTAGCGGCGGCAGCACAGGCAATTAGGTTGATACATGCTAGAAACTGCATAGAAGCATGGTTGGAGGGAACAACTGAAAACGGATCTAAAAAGAGAAGAAAAGGCATGTACAAGGTTTTGGAAGCATGCGATACCCCCGAAGTTGTGGGTTTTTGCATGTCAACTTGCTAGGCAAAGTCTGTCTGATGTGGCACACCATAAGCACATGGCGGAGGAAAGCACATGCTTGATACATAGCCGGGAATAAGATTCATGGGTGACTCGCTACGTGTGGGTGTTAGTAGATGAGAGTTGTATGATCAAATAAAATCAAGTGTGGATCCGAACACAAATAATTGGTTGTTTGAGTTGGATGTAAAATCATCAAAACAAAATTATGTTAAGATAATGGTGAATTATGGTTAATTTGGAAGGCACAAAGAGACTATCTTCATGTCTCCATTTGCAATGAGTAAATTCACTGTGCGTTTTATCACAAAGCTTAAAGCAGACGCGATAAGTACTGTTCCCAGGACAGTTCAACCGCCTATGCGAGAGGCTGCATGGATTCCCTAGGGGAGATGTAAAAGACAATGTTGATGGGGCGGTTTTAGTGGAAGAAAGAAAGAGCTCGGCGGCAGTAATTTTTTGCACAAAGAGGAGCTTTCTTGGGAGCCTCTGTTCCGATTATGGACGGAGTGGTGAACCTCTCATCTGTTGAAGTGGTCCCATGTTAGAAAGCATTATGCCCGGCTCGGAATCAAGGTTTAAGAGCATCTCCAGCCGTTTAGTACCTCCAGGACGTCGAAAAAAGCGGCCTGGGGGCGAACCGGCGCTAGATTGGCTTCTGGGGCCGACCTAGCTCCCAGCCACGGCCCCAGGCGTCGTCCCCCAGCCGCGACAAATTCAAACATAGTCATTCCCGCTCATAAAATAGACGTCACAAATCCGGTGATCAAGCGGCCACAAGTTCGGCGTACAAAAAACAGAAAGGACGCACGTGCGTATCAGAGGGCGAGGTCGGCCTCCGGCGTTGGCGGAGTCGGCGTGCGCGGGCTGGGCGGGGTCTCTGTGCTGGGCAGCGTCGGCGTGGCTTCTGTGTGGCGGGTAGTCTCGGCGGCATCATCAGTCGGGCTTGGCGGCGGCGGCGGTGTGGGCGTCGGCGTGGTGGGCGTCGGCGTGGGCGTCGTTGTCGATGGAAGCTGGTTCAGATGAGGCCCCGCTCCGCCAAGTACCACGCCTTGACCGCCTCATCGTTGCTCTGGAGCATGTCCGCCCCGCCCAGCAGGAAAGCCAGGTCGGTGTTTCTCTTCTTCACGGCGACGTTGGTCCGGAGTAGGTCGAGCTTGACGGAGCTGCTCGACATCAACGCCGACCACCGCACCTTTGTCTTCCCTTCACGAAGAGCGGCCCGGGCCTGTGCGTCGGCGATGCAGTGCTCGATGGACTCCTGCACTCGAGCGGTGGCCGCGTCGGCGTGTTTCCCCTTCTTGACAGATTTGTTGCCATCCGGCCGCCCTTCTGACGCGTTCGGAGTCGGCGCGTCCGGCTTGTAGGTCTCCTTGGCCTTGTCGAGGGTGCGCCGGACTTCCGCCCACTTCTCGCATTTGTCGATGCGCTTGTAAACGTGGATGTACTTGAATTCGACGTCGCTGTTGCTCTGCCGATACAGGGCGAACATGCGCAGCAACTGCGCGGAGGAACAAACAGTTGGCGGGCGTACACGGCGAAGAGAGGCGGGAGACCGGCGTGGCATACCTGATCCTCAACGCTGGCGCCGCTCTCCGGGCGAGCCGCGACCTACTCGACGACCCCATGCCATTTGTTGCATGCCCCCTAGATATGCCCCAATGGTTCGCCATCGCCTTCGACCCGCGCTGCATGTAGACGCCTTTGAAATAGGGGTCGACGAGCTTGTACGTCTCGATGCTTTGGTTCGTGCCGGTGGTCGGGTCGAGGCAGATGACTTTTCATGCTTCGGCGAGGCATTCCTCCTCTTTGGACGCCCACTTGATGTGCGGCTCGCCTGACCTGGCCGTCCGCTTCTTCTTCTTGCGCCTCCTCGCCGGAACAGTCACCGGCTCCTCCTCCTCCTCCTCCTCCTCCTTGTCCTCCTTCTCCTGCTCCTCCTCCTCCTCGCCGTAGACGTAGCCGAGCTCGCCGTACATGCTGCCGCTGAGATCCACCGTCTCGTCCGGGGTGACGAACCCGGGAGACGCGGCCGCGGCCGAACCTGCCGCGATGATGTTGTCCATGTCGGCCTCGGCCTCTTCGGTGTCGCCGGGGTGCGAGGAGGGCAGCACGCAACGGCGGAGAGGGGGTGTCGGGGAGGACGCGTAGGCCGGCGGCGAGTAGTTGTATGGAGGGTACTGCACGCCGGAGAAGACGGGCGAGGACGTGCGCTGCGCCGGGTGTCCATGAGGGAAGGTGACGTTTAGGTTGAACCCACCGTGCGCGTCCCCGTCGGCGTAGCCTGGCGAGGGCGATCCCCATGATAGCGGCGACGGAGAGCCGACGCCTTGCTGGCCCTAGGGCACGTACTGGGCGTGGCCGCCGGGTGGATTCATCATCCCCGTGCGAGTCGCCTCGTCCTTGGCTTGGTCCGCTGAAGCGACAGCCGCAGCCGCGCGTGCCGCGTTGTCACGGGCCTTCTTGGAGATGGCCCTGTTTCGTCGGTCGGCGGTGATAGCCTCCTGTCGCTGAACTTCCGCCCTCCACTCAGCGTTCGGCATGCCCGGTGGCTTGGACGGCGGCGCCCTCGGCTTCCTCTACTACGGCTGGGTGAGGGACGCGGTCACGCTTGCCGCGGCGCGGGGGACGACGTACTTCTTCGGTGGCATGGCGGCCGGCTGGGAGGGAAGCGGGAGGGATATTGGCGGGAGGAAAGGAGAAAATGAGAGGGGAGTGGGGAAAAGCGAGAAGAAACGGCGGGAAAAGGCGCTCGGCTCGCCGACAGGGCGGACCCACGCGTCCTTTTCGCTTGTGCCGGCGCCCCAGGCGCCCCAGGCCGCCGGGTTCTACCTGGGTCCGCCGGCACCAGTTTCAGCCCGAGCCGACGAAAAATGGGCTCCTGGGGCGAATGGGCCGTTTTTTCGGCGCCGGCGCGGCAAAAATGCATGAGGAAAGTCTGTTGGGGACGCGACTGGAGATGCTCTAAGCTTCTTGACTATTGCTTCTGACCATTCTGGTGTTATTAGTAGCATCCAGAAAGGGACCCTTTGGGCTATGGTCATTAGAGAAGTACAGTCTTTAAGTATGAAGGTAGAGGACCAAATGAGGATGCCCGCAATATTACTAGGAATTCATTGCATTTTGTTCCGGGTCGCCATGTTTGGCTTTTGGATCCTCTGGGCTATGTAAAACTTCATGCTGATATTTCGCTAGAAAAATATAAAAAATCCCATAAAAATATTAAAAAGATATTTCGCTGAAGACTAAAAAATAAAAATAAAAATAAAATCCTCATGGCCGGCTTCACATGCGCTTAGCATTGACTCGCCAACCTGATTGCTGGCAGTCCCCACTAATTAATCAACATATAATTCATTCTGATTTAAATAAAATAGAGTAGGTCAACACATCCTCTGCAAGTTGCGCATTAGCTAAGGAAAAATCCATTCAGCTTCATTTCGCGGACGGATGAGGAAAAATCCATGGCATGATTGGTATCTGGTCTCGCTAGCTTGCCTTGCCGTTGCGAGCGTCGGATGAGATAGTGGAGGGCGGTGTGGCTTCGCTGTCCCGGGGCACTGTCTAGTGTAGCACACATCACTATTGAGGTGTGCCATGATATAGTGTATTATTATTATTATTATTATTATTATTATTATTATTATTATTATTATTATTATTATTATTATTATTTCAAAGCATCTTTAGTCTTCACAGTAGCTACCTTTAATCGTGTTTTTTTATTTGCCAGGCCTTTAATTGTGTTGGCTAGCTGGTGTTTCTTCTACTAATCGACCTGCCTTTCATGTTGTGCGGCCTTTCTTTCTTTGTTTCTCAATATGTGAGGGGTGGACCATGTTAACAACTTTGGTACATGGACCATGCATCAAAAGGGTCATAACGAGTGGATCACTGACGCAGTCACAGTGTGTGCATCATTATGTTAGCTGCTGTGTAGACATCGTACCAGTACTTGCGTTTTGCTGTGAGGGTTCCATCGACAGGTTAAGTTAGCTTCGAAGCAACATCCTTGGTGACATGGAGTAAATGGGTGCAGGTGGAAGCAGTGTGGGGGACGTACGTACGGGATGATTTGTCTTGCACTTGACCTCCAGATAGACGCTCTGTTTCTCTAATTTTGGCCACTCATTCAGAAGAAGAAGAAACTATAGAAAGCATAATTGCAGCTTAGATCTGATTAGCACGTACCTTCATGAGCACTCCATGTGCATGTCAGCTTCAGAGGGCAGTACCTGTGCCGGCCTCATGGTGCACAATGATTTGCATCTTGTGCTCCAGAACCACCTGCATGTTGTTAACAGGTGTGTGTTTCTCCTGAAGGATGATAGCTCGGGGCTGCGACGAAGCAAAACAGAACAAAACGAAAATCCCCGCCGGGAATTTCTGGTTGCACCTTCACCTCTCAACCAAGCCCGCGCAGGATGTGTGCGGTCTATTTGGTTGCCTGAGCTGCATATGGTTTGTGGCTCGCACGGATTTTAAAGCAGCCCGCAGCCTGACCCGGTGGGCCTGGCTGGGCGCGGTCACGCGTGTGAGGCAGTTGCACGTCTCGGGCAGCGCGGGAGACGGAGGGGACGTCTCATAACTCGCCCTCACTCTCCCGTCATCGCCCAGTCGCACTGTTCCCATCGCTTCCTCTCTCCCTCACCGCCCTCTCCTCTCCTTCGATGGCTCCGCCTCGCCCACCATCGCGCCGCCCTCTGACCCCCGTCGACCAGCGCATCGCCAGCATCCAGGAGCGCTGGCTGGCCGGGCTCCAGAACTCGGGACGGGACCTGGCGTCGGTGCTATGAGCGCCGTCCCTCATCTGCTGCGGGCCACCACCAGCGCCGGCCAATGCGCTGCCAGCCGTTAGTGCCCCGCCGCGGATTCCGGACCTCGTGGTCCTGGGCTCGGTGCCGGCGCCATCGAGGGAGCCGCCGCTTGTTGGGACCCCATTGGACAGGGGGGGGGTGTTCTTGACCCCCGTCCAAGGGTTTTCTCCTGTCGGCGGGCCGTCCTCCTCGATCTCCGGCGTGGCGATGAGCACGGGGCCGATGCCGCAGGCCGTCGCCAGGGTCGGCTCCTCCTCTGCTCCGCCACCTCTCTTGTTCCCGCCGGGGTTTTCACCCTGGCCTCGGTTCGCTGCGACTGCGCGTGGTCCGGTGAGTCAAACCCCCTCAATGCTTGCTCGTAGATGTAGATTAGGGGTTTAATTCTTAGGCATGTGCTAGTAGTTAGTGGATTCGATATGATTAGATAGGATTGGAGTAGATCCGATTGGATGTGATCCCAATCGGATTGATCTGTTCTTGTCTCGTACAGTGTGTGTCCTAAGATAATTTTCTTCTGCTACTGCTAGTGTGTCCTAGGATCTGTGTTCATGCTAGTAGCTGTGTTCATGCTAGAATCCCAATGGTACTGTGCTTTGCTAGGATCTGTGTTCATGGTAGGGTTTTGCTAGGATGTGTGTTCATGCAAATAATATGTTCATGTTCAAGCTAGGATCATATACATGTTGTTGTTCATGTTGGTAACATACATGTTCAAGTTAGGGTTTGTGTTGATTGTTATACGTGCATGTAGTAGGACCATTTTAGAATGCTGCCAAATGTGCATGGTTGCACATGGGTGCTATTGGCATTTGTTGTTGCTATTTTTAGATATTTCCATGCTTAGGATAGTGCACTGATGAGTGGTAGTTGTAGAAAAACAGATGCCACTGATCATTGGCATTTGCTGTTGGGCAACTCCACTGATTAGTGACATTTGCCCAATAACAAGTGGCATTGATAAGTGACATTTGCCCATAGAGTTTGTGCACTGATCAGTGGCATTTGCTCTTAGGCAAATGTCTCTGATCAGTGCCATTTTACAAAGAGTTTGTGCACTAATACTTGTCATCTTACCTGACAAGATATTGAAAATGACTGGGATGTGGCGGGTGGAGGAGCTCAGGTGGTGGCCGGAGCTAAGGGCGCCGAGGATTTCATCCCCACGAACAGGTGGCTCAGGACGGTGGACCTGCCTGGCAGGATCGCCTTCATGAGCCTGTCTCGTTCAAGGGGACGATCTCCGAGGCAGGGCCAGGAGGAGGGGGGACCGAGAGCCGCTGCGCTTCTACCAGCAGGTCAAGGACAACGAGGACCTCGCCATGCTCGTCATCCCTCGCAAGTTCGTGGAGGTGATGAACACCTGACTGGTCATCAAGCGGCTCCCGCGCGTGGTCGGGCTGTCGGCAAATAAGTGGTGCGTGTTCTGGGTGCAGGTCCAGAACTTCGAGGGGCACATGGTGCTTGGCCGTGGCTGGAACTACTTTTGCCGCCGCCACCGGATCGTCCCCGACGACCTCGTCATTGTGCGCATCTTAGGACTTGGACTGAAGGTTCAAATTTACAACCACGACTCATCGGTCATGTGCAGGTTTTGTTGCAGCAGGCACAACTGCGTTGGTGACGTCGAGCATGCTATGTAGTTAAGTTAAGTAAGATGTTAGTGTTAAAATTTTATGGTGTGTGGCGAGACTTGTGCTGGGAACTTGTTCATATTTTGGACAGGAGCAGCACCCTGGCATGGAGCAGGGAAGGAGGATGCCCCTGCTGTTAATCTGGACTTATGCTATGTAGTTAAGTTTGCCGTCGTTTCCTTGCTTGTTGTGTTAAGTTTGTTGTCATTACATTGCTTACTTTGTTTAATCTTACTGTTGTGTTGATCATGTGATGGTAAGGCCACCATATTTGAATGGAGTGAGCAGAACACAAACGTTGTTTGCAACCAAACAGCTGAAGTTTGCATTTGCTCATACCCTAAGCACAAAAACGGCAACCAAATAGCAGGGGTAAGTGCCCCTCCATGCGATGCAGGCAACCAAACAGATTGCATCTGCTGCATATAAAGCTGCATTTTAAGAACCAAACTGGTTGGAGATGAGACAAGGGCCCAATAAGTGCCAACAAAAGGAATATCAGGCCCGACATAACCCAGGACCGGGGTGACTGAGTGTGACGCCCCCGATTTGACCGTACACTAATCATACACGCAAACGTGTACGATCAAGATCAGGGACCCACGGGAAGATATCACAACACAACTCTACAAATAAAAATAAGTCATACAAGCATCATATTACAAGCCAGGGGCCTCGAGGGCTCGAATACAAGAGCTCGATCATAGACGAGTCAGCGGAAGCGACAATATCTGAGTACAGACATAAGTTAAACAAGTTTGCCTTAAGAAGGCTAGCACAAACTGGGATACAGATCGAAAGAGGCGCAGGCCTCCTGCCTGGGATCCTCCTAAACTACTACTGGTCGTCGTCAGCGGGCAGCACGTAGTAGTAGGCACCTCCGGTGTAGTAGGAGTCGTCGTCGACGGTGGCGTCTGGATCCTGGGCTCCAACATCTGGTTGCGACAACCAGGTAGAAGGGATAGGGGGAAAAGAGGGAGAAAGAAACCGTGAGTACTCATCCAAAGTACTCGCAAGCAAGGAGCTACACTACATATGCATGGGTAAATGGGTAAAGGGCCATATCGGTGGACTGAACTGCAGAAAGCCAGAGTAAGAGGGGGGATAGCTAATCCTGTCGAAGACTACGCTTCTGGCCACCTCCATCTTGCAGCATGTAGGAGAGAGTAGACTGAAGCCCTCCAAGTAGCATCGCATAGCATAACCCTAACCGATGATCCTCCCCTCGTCGCCCTGTGAGAGAGCGATCACCAGTTGTCTCTGGCACTTGGAAGGGTGTGTTTTATTAAGTATCTGGTTCTAGTTGTCATAAGATCAAGGTACAACTCCAAGTCGTCCTGTTACCAAAGATCACGACTATTCGAATAGATTAACTTCCCTGCAGGGGTGCACCACATAACCCAACACGCTCGATCCCATTTGGCCGTACACACTTTCCTGGGTCATGCCCGGCCTCGTAAGATCAACACGTCGCAGCCCCACCTAGGCACAACAGAGAGGCCAGCACACCGGTCTAAACCTAAGCGCACAGGGGTCTGGGCCCATCGCCCATAGCACACCTGCACGTTGCGTACGCGGCCGGAGAGCAGACCTAGCAACCTCCATTACAAAGGAAGTCACGTTACGCGGTCCAACCCGGCGCGCGCCGCTCAGTTGCTGGCGTCACGAAGTGCTTCGGCTGATACTGTTGGAAATATGCCCTAGAGGCAATAATAAAAGTATTATTATATTTCAATGTTCATGATAAATGTCTTTTATTCATGCTATAACTGTATTATCCGGAAATCGTAATACACGTGTGAATACTTAGACCACAATATGTCCCTGGTGAGCCTCTAGTTGACCAGCTCGTTGTGATCAACAGATAGTCATGGTTTCCTGACTATGGACATTGGATGTCGTTGATAACGTGATCACATCATTAGGAGAATGATGTGATGGACAAGACCCAATCCTAAGCATAGCATAAAAGATCGTGTAGTTCGTTTTGCTAGAGCTTTGCCAGTGTCAAGTATCTCTTCCTTCGACCATGAGATCGTGTAACTCCCGGATACCGTAAGAGTGCCTTGGGTGTATCAAACGTCACAACGTAACTGGGTGACTATAAAGGTGCATTACAGGTATCTCCGAAAGTATCTGTTGGGTTGACACGGATCGAGACTGGGATTTGTCACTCCGTATGACGGAGAGGTATCTCTGGGCCCACTCGGTAATGCATCATCATTATGAGCTCAGTGTGACCAAGGTGTTGGACACGGGATCATGCATTACGGTACGAGTAAAGTGACTTGCCGGTAACGAGACTGAACAAGGTATTGGGATACCGACGATCGAGTCTCGGGCAAGTAACGTACCGATTGACAAAGGGAATTGCATACAGGGTTTGATCGAATCCTCGACATAGTGGTTCATCCGATGACAACATCGAGGAGCATGTGGGAGCCATCATGGGTATCCAGATCCCGCTGTTGGTTATTGACCTGAGAGCGTCTCGGTCATGTCTGCATGTCTCCCGAACCCGTAGGGTCTACACACTTAAGGTTCGGTGACGCTAGGGTTATTAGGAAGACTAGTATGTGACTACCGAATGTTGTTCGGAGTCCCGGATGGGATCCTGGACGTCACGAGGAGCTCCGGAAGGGTCCGGAGGTAAAGATTTATATATGGGAAGTTGTCAAACAGACACCGGGAAGTTTCGGGGTCATACCGGTATTGTACCGGGGCCACCGGAAGGGTTCCGGGGGTCCACCGGGAGGGGCCACCCCTCCCGGGGGGCCACATGGGCTGCGTGGGGCAGGGAGCCAGCCCCTGGTGGGCTGGCCGCACCCCCCTCCCTTGGGCCCATGCGCCTAGGGTTGAGGGGGAACCCTAGAGGGGGCGCCCCCCTTGACTTGGGGGGCAAGCCACCCTCTCCCCTCTCCCCTAGGCCGCCGCACCCCCCCTAGATGGGTTCTAGGGGGCCGGCCCCCTTCTCCCTTCCCCCTATAAATAGAGGGGTGAGGGGAGGGCAGCCGCACCACCCTCCAAGGCGCAGCCCTCCCCTCCCCAACACCTCTCCTCCTCCGTTGTGTGCTTGGCGAAGCCCTGTCGGAGTACTGCCTCTCCACCATCACCACGCCGTCGTGCTGCCGGTGGAGCTGTCTTCCTCAACCTCTCCTTCCCCCTTGCTGGATCAAGAAGGAGGAGACGTCTCCCGTCCCGTACGTGTGTTGAACGCGGAGGTGCTGTCCGTTCAGCACTTGGTCATCAGTGATTCGAATCACGTCGAGTACGACTACATCATCACCTTGCAAGCTTCCGCACGCGATCTACAAGTGGTATGTAGATGCAAACTCTCTCCCTTGACTCGTTGCTTAGATGAACTCATAGATGGATCTTGGTGAAACCGTAGGAAAAATTTTAATTTTCTGCAACGTTCCCCAACAGTGGCATCATGAGCTAGGTCTATGCGTAGTTCTCTTTGCACGAGTAGAACACAATTTTGTTGTGGGCGTGGATTTTGTCATCTTACTTGCCCCTACTAGTCTTTTCTTGCTCAACGGTATTGTGGGATGAAGCGGCCCGGACCAACCTTACACGTACGCTTACGTGAGACCGGTTCCACCGACTGACATGCACTAGTTGCATAAGGTGGCTGGCGGGTGTCTGTCTCTCCCACTTTAGTTGGAGCGGAATCGATGAACAGGGCCCTTATGAAGGGTAAATAGAAGTTGACAAAATCACGTTGTGGTGATTCGTAGGTAAGAAAACGTTCTTGCTAGAACCCAATTGCAGCCACGTAAAAGATGCAACAACAATTAGAGGACGTCTAACTTGTTTTTGCAGCGATTGATCATGTGATGTGATATGGCCAGAAGTTGTGATGAATGATGAATTGTGATGTATGAGATCATGTTCTTTGTAATAGGATTCACGACTTGCATGTCGATGAGTATGACAACCGGCAGGAGCCATAGGAGTTGTCTTTATTTTTTGTATGACCTGCCTGTCATTGAATAACGTCATGTAAACTACTTTACTTTATTGCTAAACATTAGTCATAGAAGTAGAAGTAGTCGTTGGCGTGACAACTTCATGAAGACACGATGATGGAGATCATGATGATGGAGATCATGGTGTCAAGCCGGTGACAAGATGATCATGGAGCCCCGAAGATGAAGATCAATGGAGCTATATGATATTGGCCATATCATGTCACAACTATATAATTGCATGTGATGTTTATTATGTTTATGCATCTTGTTTACTTAGGATGACGGTAGTAAATAAGATGATCCCTTATAAAATTTCAAGAAGTGTTCTCCCCTAACTGTGCACCGTTGCTACAGTTCGTCGCTTCTAAGCACCACGTGATGATCGGGTGTGATGGATTCTTACGTTCACATACAACGGGTGTAAGACAGTTTTACACATCGAAAACACTTAGGGTTAACTTGACGAGCCTAGCATGTGCAGACATGGCCTCGGAACACGGAGACCGAAAGGTCGAACACGAATCGTATGGAAGATACGATCAACATGAGAATGTTCACCGACGATGACTAGTCCGTCTCACGTGATGATCGGACACGGCCTAGTCGACTCGGATCGTGTAACACTTAGATGACTAGAGGGATGTCTAATCTAAGTGGGAGTTCATAATTTGATTAGAACTTAATTATCATGAACTTAGTCTAAAACCTTTGCAAATATGTCTTGTAGATCAATGGCCAACGCTAATGTCAACATGAACTTCAACGCGTTCCTAGAGAAAACCAAGATGAAAGATGATGGCAGCAACTATACGGACTGGGTCCGGAACCTGAGGATCATCCTCATAGCTGCCAGGAAACAATATGTCCTAGAAGGACCGCTAGGTGACGCTCCCGTCCCAGAGAACCAAGACATTATGAATGCTTGGCAAACTCGCGCTGATGATTACTCCCTCGTTCAGTGCGGCATGCTTTACAGCTTAGAACCGGGGCTCCAAAAGCGTTTTGAGCACCACGGAGCATATGAGATGTTCGAAGAGCTGAAACTAGTTTTCCAAGCTCATGCCCGGGTCGAGAGATATGATGTCTCCGACAAGTTCTACAGTTGTAAGATGGAGGAAAACAGTTCTGTCAGTGAGCACATCCTGAAGATGTCTGGGTTGCACAATCGTATGACCCAGCTGAACATTAACCTCCCAGATGAGGCGGTCATTGACAGAATCCTCCAGTCGCTCCCACCAAGCTACAAGAGCTTTGTGATGAACTACAACATGTAGGGGATGGAAAAGACCATTCCTGAAGTGTTCTCGATGCTGAAGTCAGCAGAGGCTGAAATCAAGAAAGAACATCAAGTGTTGATGGTCAATAAGACCACTAAGTTCAAGAAGGGCAAGGGTAAGAAGAACTTCAAGAAGGACGGCAAAGATGTTGCCGCGCCTGGTAAGCCAGTTACCGGGAAGAAGTCAAAGAATGGACCTAAGCCTGAGACTGAGTGCTTTTATTGCAAGGGGAAGGGTCACTGGAAGCGGAACTGCCCCAAATACTTAGCGGATAAGAAGGCCGGCAACACCAAAGGTATATTTGATATACATGTGATTGATGTGTACCTTACCAGTACTCGTAGTAACTCCTGGGTATTTGATACCGGTGCCGTTGCTCATATTTGTAACTCACAGTAGGAGCTGCGGAATAAACGGAGACTGGCGAAGGACGAGGTGACGATGCGCGTCGGGAATGGTTCCAGAGTCGATGTGATCGCCGTCGGCACGCTGCCTCTACATTTACCTACGAGATTAGTTTTGAACCTTAATAATTGTTATTTAGTGCCAAGTTTGAGCATGAACATTGTATCTGGATCTCGTTTAATACGAGATGGCTACTCATTTAAGTCTGAGAATAATGGTTGTTCGATTTATATGAGAGATATGTTTTATGGTCATGCTCCGATGGTCAATGGTTTATTCTTAATGAATCTCGAGCGTAATATTACACATGTTCACAGTGTAGATGCCAAAAGATTTAAAGTTGATAACGATAGTCCCACATACTTGTGGCACTGCCGCCTTGGTCACATTGGTGTCAAGCGCATGAAGAAGCTCCATGCCGATGGACTTTTAGAGTCTCTTGATTATGAATCATTTGACACGTGCGAACCATGCCTTTTGGGCAAAATGACCAAGACTCCGTTCTCCGGAACAATGGAGCGAGCAACCAACTTGTTGGAAATCATACATACCGATGTGTGCGGTCCAATGAGCGTTGAGGCTCGCGGAGGATATCGTTATGTTCTCACTCTCACTGATGACTTGAGTAGATATGGGTATGTCTACTTAATGAAACACAAGTCTAAGACCTTTGAAAAGTTCAAGGAATTTCAGAATGAGGTAGAGAATCAACGTGACCGAAAGATAAAATTCTTACGATCAGATCGTGGAGGAGAATACTTAAGTCACGAATTTGGTACACACTTAAGGAAATGTGGAATCGTTTCACAACTCACGCCGCCTGGAACACCTCAGCGAAACGGTGTGTCCGAACGTCGTAATCGCACCCTATTGGATATGGTGCGGTCTATGATGTCTCTTACCGATTTACCGCTATCATTTTGGGGATACGCTCTAGAGACAGCTACATTCACTTTAAATAGGGCACCGTCTAAATCCGTTGAGACGACACCGTATGAATTATGGTTTGGAAAGAAACCTAAGCTGTCGTTTCTAAAAGTTTGGGGATGCGATGCTTATGTCAAGAAACTTCAACCTGAAAAGCTCGAACCCAAGTCAGAAAAATGCGTATTCATAGGATACCCTAAGGAAACTGTAGGGTATACCTTCTACTTAAGATCCGAAGGCAAGATCTTTGTAGCCAAGAACGGATGCTTTCTGGAAAAAGAGTTTCTCTCGAAAGAAGTAAGTGGGAGGAAAGTAGAACTCGATGAAGTACTACCTCTTGAGCGGGAAAGTGGCGCAGCGCAGGAAACCGTTCCTGTGATGCCCACACCAACTGAAGAGGAAAACAATGATGATGATCAAGGTACTTCGGATCGAGTTACTGCTGAACTTCGTAGGTCCACAAGGACACGTTCCGCACCAGAGTGGTACGGCAACCCTGTCCTGGAAATCATGTTGTTAGACAACAATGAACCTTCGAACTATGAAGAAGCGATGGCGGGCCCGGATTCCAACAAATGGCTTGAAGCCATGAAATCCGAGATAGAATCCATGTACGAAAACAAAGTGTGGACTTTGACAGACTTGCCCGATGATCGGCGAGCGATAGAAAACAAATGGATCTTTAAGAAGAAGACGGACGCAGATGGTAATGTTACCATCTATAAGGCTCGACTTGTCGCTAAGGGTTATCGACAAGTTCAAGGGATTGACTACGACGAGACTTTCTCTCCCGTAGCGAAGCTGAAGTCCGTCCGAATCATGTTAGCAATTGCCGCATACTATGATTATGAGATATGGCAAATGGACGTCAAAACGGCATTCCTTAACGGACATCTTAAGGAAGAACTGTATATGATGCAGCCGGAAGGTTTTGTCGATCCTCGGAACACTAACAAAGTATGCAAGCTCCAGCGATCCATTTATGGACTGGTGCAAGCATCTCGGAATTGGAACATTCGCTTTGATGAGATGATCAAAGCGTTTGGGTTTATGCAGACTTATGGAGAAGCCTGCGTTTACAAGAAAGTGAGTGGGAGCTCTGTAGCATTTCTCATATTATATGTAGATGACATACTTTTGATGGGAAATAATATAGAATTTCTGGACAGCATTAAGGCCTACTTGAATAAGTGTTTTTCAATGAAGGACCTTGGAGAAGCTGCTTATATATTAGGCATCAAGATCTATAGAGATAGATCGAGACGCCTCATAGGTCTTTCACAAAGCACATACCTTGATAAGATTTTGAAGAGGTTCAAAATGGATCAGTCCAAGAAGGGGTTCTTGCCTATGTTACAAGGTGTGAGATTGAGCTCGGCTCAGTCACCGACCACGGCAAAAGATAAAGAAGAGATGAGTGTCATCCCCTATGCTTCAGCCATAGGATCTATTATGTATGCCATGCTGTGTACCAGACCCGATGTAAACCTTGCCGTAAGTTTGGTAGCAAGATACCAAAGTAATCCCGGCAAGGAACACTGGACAGCGGTCAAGAATATCCTGAAGTACCTGAAAAGGACGAAGGACATCTTTCTCGTTTATGGAAGAGACGAAGAGCTCGTCGTAAAGGGTTACGTCGACGCTAGCTTCGACTCAGATCTGGATGACTCTAAGTCACAAACCGGATACGTGTATATCTTGAATGGTGGAGCAGTAAGCTGGTGCAGCTGCAAGCAGAGCGTCGTGGCGGGATGTACGTGTGAAGCGGAGTACATGGCAGCCTCGGAGGCAGCGCATGAAGCGATTTGGGTGAAGGAGTTCATCACCGACCTAGGAGTCATACCCAATGCGTCGGGGCCGATCAAACTCTTCTGTGACAACACTGGAGCTATTGCCCTCGCCAAGGAGCCCAGGTTTCACAAGAAGACCAGGCACATCAAGCGTCGTTTCAACTCCATCCGTGAAAATGTTCAAGATGGAGACATAGAAATTTGCAAAGTGCACACGGATCTGAATGTCGCAGATCCGCTGACTAAACCTCTCTCGCGTGCAAAACATGATCAACACCAGAACTCTATGGGTGTTCGATTCATCACAATGTAACTAGATTGGTGACTCTAGTGCAAGTGGGAGACTGTTGGAAATATGCCCTAGAGGCAATAATAAAAGTATTATTATATTTCAATGTTCATGATAAATGTCTTTTATTCATGCTATAACTGTATTATCCGGAAATCGTAATACACGTGTGAATACTTAGACCACAATATGTCCCTGGTGAGCCTCTAGTTGACCAGCTCGTTGTGATCAACAGATAGTCATGGTTTCCTGACTATGGACATTGGATGTCGTTGATAACGGGATCACATCATTAGGAGAATGATGTGATGGACAAGACCCAATCCTAAGCATAGCATAAAAGATCGTGTAGTTCGTTTTGCTAGAGCTTTGTCAGTGTCAAGTATCTCTTCCTTCGACCATGAGATCGTGTAACTCCCGGATACCGTAAGAGTGCCTTGGGTGTATCAAACATCACAACATAACTGGGTGACTATAAAGGTGCATTACAGGTATCTCCGAAAGTATCTGTTGGGTTGACACGGATCGAGACTGGGATTTGTCACTCCGTGTGACGGAGAGGTATCTCTGGGCCCACTCGGTAATGCATCATCATTATGAGCTCAATGTGACCAAGGTGTTGGACACGGGATCATGCATTACGGTACGAGTAAAGTGACTTGCCGGTAACGAGACTGAACAAGGTATTGGGATACCGACGATCGAGTCTCGGGCAAGTAACGTACCGATTGACAAAGGGAATTGCATACAGGGTTTGATCGAATCCTCGACATAGTGGTTCATCCGATGACAACATCGAGGAGCATGTGGGAGCCATCATGGGTATCCAGATCCCGCTGTTGGTTATTGACCTGAGAGCGTCTCGGTCATGTCTGCATGTCTCCCGAACCCGTAGGGTCTACACACTTAAGGTTCGGTGACGCTAGGGTTATTAGGAAGACTAGTATGTGACTACCGAATGTTGTTCGGAGTCCCGGATGGGATCCTGGACGTCACGAGGAGCTCCGGAAGGGTCCGGAGGTAAAGATTTATATATGGGAAGTTGTCAAACAGACACCGGGAAGTTTCGGGGTCATACCGGTATTATACCGGGGCCACCGGAAGGGTTCCGGGGGTCCACCGGGAGGGGCCACCCCTCCCGGGGGGCCACATGGGCTGCGTGGGGCAGGGAGCCAGCCCCTGGTGGGCTGGCCGCACCCCCCTCCCTTGGGCCCATGCGCCTAGGGTTGAGGGGGAACCCTAGAGGGGGCGCCCCCCCTTGGCTTGGGGGGCAAGCCACCCTCTCCCCTCTCCCCTAGGCCGCCGCACCCCCCCTAGATGGGTTCTAGGGGGCCGGCCCCCTTCTCCCTTCCCCCTATAAATAGAGGGGTGAGGGGAGGGCAGCCGGACCACCCTCCAAGGCGCAGCCCTCCCCTCCCCAACACCTCTCCTCCTCCGTTGTGTGCTTGGCGAAGCCCTGTCGGAGTACTGCCTCTCCACCATCACCACGCCGTCGTGCTGTCGGTGGAGCTGTCTTCCTCAACCTCTCCTTCCCCCTTGCTGGATCAAGAAGGAGGAGACGTCTCCCGTCCCGTACGTGTGTTGAACGCGGAGGTGATGTCCGTTCAGCACTTGGTCATCGGTGATTCGAATCACGTCGAGTACGACTACATCATCACCTTGCAAGCTTCCGCACGCGATCTACAAGTGGTATGTAGATGCAAACTCTCTCCCTTGACTCGTTGCTTAGATGAACTCATAGATGGATCTTGGTGAAACCGTAGAATTTTTTTTAATTTTCTGCAACGTTCCCCAACAGATACCACGACGTCGAGTGCCCATTACTGTCCCCGTGTAGATGGTTAGTGCGTATAAGCCAGTGGCCAGACTCAGATCAAATACCAAGATCTCGTTCAACGTGTTAAGTATCCGCGAACGCCGACTAGGGCCAGGCCCACCTCTCTCCTAGGTGGTCTCAACCTGCCCTGTCGCTCCGCCTCAAAGTAACCATCGGGGGCCGTCGGGAACCCAGGCCCACAACTACCTGGATGGAGCCACCTGCCCCTTCAGCCCCCATCTCCGAACAGTATCACATGTAAGGTAACTGTGTAAAGTATATTGTATATGCCCGTGATCACCTCCGGAAGTGATCACGGCCCAGTAGTATAGCATGGCAGACGGACAAGAGTGTAGGGCCACTGATGGAACACTAGCATCCTATACTAAGCAGTAGGATAGCAGGTAATGGTAACAACAGTAGTAGCAAGGACAGGCTATGCATCAGGATAGGAATAATGGAAAGCAGTAACATGCTACACTACTCTAATGTAAGCAGTATAGAGAAAAGAGTAGGCGATATCTGGTGATCAAAGGGGGGGCTTGCCTGGTTGCTCTGGCAAGAGAGAGGGGTCGTCAACACCGTAGTCGTACTGGGTAGCAGCGGCGTCGGTCTCGATGTCTAGCGAGAGAAGAGGGGGAAGAAACAATAAATATAATGCAAACAAATGCATGACGATGCATGACATGACAAGTAACGGCGTTAGAGTTGCCCTAACGCGGTAGTAGGTGATACCGGTGAAGGGGGATGACATCCGGGAAAGTATCCCTGGTGTTTCGCGTTTTCGGGCAGAGGAGCCGGAGGGGGAAAGTTGCGAGTTCGATAGGTTAGGGGGTGTGGCAGACGAACGGGTTGCGTATCCGAAATCGTCTCGTTGATCTGAGCAACTTTCATGTTGAAAATAATTTAATCCGAGTTACGGATTAAAAGATATGATTTTCTAAAGATTTTACTAATTTCTGAAATCTAATTAATTATTTAATTTAATTCGAAATTTGGTTTTATGACATCAGCATGATGTCATGCTGACGTCAGCAGTCAACAGAGTTGACTGGTCAACCTGACCAGTGGGTCCCACTGGTCAGTGACACATTTTAATTAAACAGTTTAATTAAACTTAATCAAAATTAATTAGGGGTGGGCCCCACTGTCATACTAATTAATTAGCTAATTAACTAACCAGGTTAATTGGATAACTAATGTTTAATTAAATTAATTATTTGTTTAGTTTAATTAATCAAAATTAATTAAGTTAATTATTTCTGTAATTAATTAATTAATTAATTTGTTATATATTTTTATATTTATCTTTTTTTTAATTCTTCTTTTTTTTAATAAAAACGTTCTAGGGGCTAGGCCCACTTGTCTGTGGCATAGGGGCCTTGCGGGTCAGGCGAGCGGGCGTGGGCGCGTGGCTAACGGGCATAGCCCGAACGGGCGCAAGCCCGAGGGGCGCTGGGCATGCACAGCGCTGGCCGACGGCCAGGACCAGGTGAGACGGCGGAGGGGTCGCCGCGGACCGGCTGGGCGGAGCGGTCCCGAGGGCGCGTGCGGGCGCTGGGGAGGAGAGCGGCCGGAGTGGCACCGGGCAGGGGACGACGACGAGGGTGGCACAGGCAGCGAGGGCAGGGGATGCGCGCGCATAGGCGAGGGTCGAGGCGCGCGCGAGGGGGGTGGGCGTGATGTAGCCGCGGCGGTAGCGCAGCAGCGGGCAGCAGCGTAGG